>NC_091218.1:26463899-26536675 GCF_040958095.1 Procambarus clarkii | reverse complement strand
CTCTACCACAGGTACAGACCCAGTAAACTAACGGAGGGATGACGATTGGGTTAATGTCGACCAACTAGTAGTTCCCACCAGCCTACGGCCCGATATTCTACACCTGGCCCACGGAGTGCTTTCTCACTATGGTTTTAATAAAACCTATCACGG
Organism: Procambarus clarkii; assembly: GCF_040958095.1. Taxonomy (NCBI): domain Eukaryota; kingdom Metazoa; phylum Arthropoda; class Malacostraca; order Decapoda; family Cambaridae; genus Procambarus; species Procambarus clarkii. Next base: position 26,536,522 of record NC_091218.1, on the reverse strand, counting down.
AATCAGACAAGACTACTACTGGCCAGGTATGGTTAAAGACGTCAAAAGTTACGTGCAACAGTGTCATACATGTCAGATGGCAGGAAAACCTAACATCTCTATTCCCCAGGCTCCTTTGATTCCTATCCCGGTGCCTTCGGAACCTTTTCACAGACTCATCATAGACTGTGTTGGTCCTTTACCCCGGACCAGTTCTGGCAACGCTTATATACTAACCATCCTGTGTCCAACCACCAGATTCCCCATAGCAGTTCCAGTAAAGAACATTACGACTGCTACGGTGGTGAAACAACTATTGAAGATCTTTACCCAATACGGATTTTCTCGGGAGATTCAAAGTGACTGTGGCACCAACTTCACCAGTGATCTCTTCAAGAAGACACTGGAAGAATTCAACATCACTCAGGTACTGTCCAGCCCCTATCATCCTGCTTCACAGGGTTCTCTTGAACGTAGTCACCAAACGATAAAATCACTCCTAAAGAAATTTTGCAATGAAACCATGAAAGACTGGGATAAACAACTTGACATCATCATGTGCATTTTCAGAAGTCTCCCAAATGAGTCTTTAGGAGTATCTCCTTATGAGATGTTTTACGGACGTAAGAGCCGTACTCCTCTTAAAGCTTTTAAAGACTCTCTACGTAATGCCACCTTCAGTGACCCTCAGCATGTGCCCCAGTTTCTTCAAAACTTAAAGCACATTTTAGAGAGAGTTCGTAAATTTGCTAATGATAATTTATTGAAAGCTCAAGATAGGATGAAGACTCATTTTGACCAACGCAGCAAAATCAGGAAATTTAAAACAGGAGACTTTGTGTTGGCATATTTTCCGATCCCTGGTTCACCATTGCAAAATAAGTTTCCAGGACCCTACCGCTTCAAGGAGTGCAGAAACAACCACAGCTACGTTCTTGAGACTCCAGATAGGCGGCGGAGGACCCAGTTGTGCCACGTCAATTTTTTGAAGGAGGATAAAGGTATTCCCCCCAACTGTGCTAATATCACTCTCCACTTTTAAAGATCCATACCTCCACACTGAGACCTTCCCTGCTTCTCCTCCTGAAAGCACTAACTCTGAGTCAGTGCCTTCCAACTCGGAAATCCTTACTTCCAATCCGGAAAATCCGGGAGATTTCCAATCCGGAAATCTCCCTAAATATTTACAGGACTGTAATAGTGCTCCTCTCATCAAAGTTCTTCAAGAACATCAGAAGTTGTTCAGCGATGATTCCCAGGAGTGTAATGTGGTTCAGCACGACATTTAGCTGCTTCCTGATACCCGGCCGATTCGTCCACCCTTCTACCGTATCAGCCCATACAAAAAGGAAGTTATGCGTGCTGAAGTACAGTACCTCCTGGATCATGGGCTGGCCACCCCTTGTGAGTCCCCTTGGGCCTCACCCTGCATCTTGGTGCCGAAACCGCACGGTAAAGTACGCCTTTGTACCGACTATAGGAAACTGAACCTTGTGACGTCAAGGATGCTTACCCTTTACCACGTATAGATGATATCCTTGACGTAGTAGGTAATGCAAATTATTTGTCCCAAATTGATTTGTTAAAGGGCTATTACCAAATCAGCCTGACAGAGAGAGCTAAGGAAATATCTGCCTTCACCACTCCTTATGGCCTGTACAGATATGAACGCCTTCCTTTTGGACTGTGTATTGCCCCGGCCACCTTCCAGCGAGCTGTCATCCGCGTCATCTACGGCTTAGATCTTAGAAAAAAAAATAGATCTTAGAAAAAAAATAGAGAAAATATATTAATTCAGGAAAACTTGGCTTATTAGGCAAATCGGGCCTTGCATAGTAGGCATAAAAGTGCGTTCTGGCTACTAGGTACGACATATATATATATATATGTCGTACCTAGTAGCCAGAACGCACTTCTCGGCCTACTATGTAAGGCCCAATTTGCCTAATAAGCCAAGTTTTCCTGAATTAATATATTTTCTATAATGTTTTTCTTATGAAATGATAAAGCTACCCATTTCATTATGTATGAGGTCAATTTTTTTTATTGGAGTTAAAATTAACGTAGATATATGACCGAACCTAACCAACCCTACCTAACCTAACCTAACCTATCTTTATAGGTTAGGTTTGGTTAGGTAGCCGAAAAAGGTAGGTTAGGTTAGGTTAGGTAGGTTAGGTAGTCGAAAAACAATTAATTCATGAAAACTTGGCTTATTAGGCAAATCGGGCCTTGCATAGTAGGCCGAGAAGTGCGTTTTGGCTACTAGGTACGACATATATATATATATATATATATATATATATATATATATATATATATATATATATATATATATATATATATATATATATATATATATATATATTACATATATATATATATAACTACGTGAGGCTTCTGGGAGTATGGGTTCGAGTCACTTCTGGGGTGTGAGTTTTCAGTTGCATATTGTCCTGGGGACCATTCAGGCTTGTTCGCATTTGTGTTCCTCACGTGTGCCCCAAAGAATGAGGTGATTTGGTAAAATGCTATGCCCAAGATTACTATCCGAATGCCGGCGGTGGGGTGGTTCAAATAGCCTCGGCTATCACCTCATTATGTCCGGTCGTGATGGTCAAGTGGATTAAGGCGTCTTGTACATACCAGTTGCGTTGCTTCTGGGAGTATGGGTTCGAGTCACTTCTGGGGTGTGAGTTTTCAGTTGCATATTGTCCTGGGGACCATTCAGGCTTGTTCGCATTTGTGTTCCTCACGTGTGCCCCAAAGAATGAGGTGATTTGGTAAAATGCTATGCCCAAGATTACTATCCGAGTGCCGGCGGTGGGGTGGTTCAAATAGCCTCGGCTATCACCTCATTATGTCCGGTCGTGATGGTCAAGTGGATTAAGGCGTCTTGTACATACCAGTTGCGTTGCTTCTGGGAGTATGGGTTCGAGTCACTTCTGGGGTGTGAGTTTTCAGTTGCATATTGTCCTGGGGACCATTCAGGCTTGTTCGCATATATATATATATATATATATATATATATATATATATATATATATATATATATATATATATATATATATATATATATATATATATATATATATATATATATATATGTCGTACCTAGTAGCCAGAACTCACTTCTCAGCCTACTATGCAAGGCCCGATTTGCCTAATAAGCCAAGTTTTCCTGAATTAATATATTTTCTCAATTTTTTTTCTTATGAAATGATAAAGCTACCCATTTCATTATGTATGAGGTAAATTTTTTTTATTGGATTTAAAATTAACGTAGATATACGATCGAACCTAACCAACCCTACCTAACCTATCTTTATAGGTAATGTTAGGTTAGGTAGCCAAAAAAAGCTAGGTTAGGTTAGGTTAGGTAGGTTAGGTAGACGAAAAAACATTAATTGATGAAAACTTGGCTTATTAGGCAAATCGGGCCTTGCATAGTAGGCTGAGAAGTGAGTTCTGGCTACTAGGTACGACATATATATATATATATATATATATATATATATATATATATATATATATATATATATATATATATATATATATATATATGTATGTATATACATATAGGGGTACCACCACTGGTTTAATTAAAGGGACCCACATCCTCGAAGAAGAAAATAAATAGTGTTCAGAGAAGACCTTGTGGATTCTCACTGAGAATCACATATATGTACATGTATATACATATATACATATATATATATATATAACTGAAAACTCACACCCCAGAAGTGACTCGAACCCATACTCCCAGAAGCAACGCATCTGGTATGTACAAGACGCCTTAATCCACTTGACCATCACGACCGGACATAATGAGGTGATAGCCGAGGCTATTTGAACCACCCCACCGCCGGCACTCGGATAGTTAACTATCCGAGTGCCGGCGGTGGGGTGGTTCAAATAGCCTCGGCTATCACCTCATTATGTCCGGTCGTGATGGTCAAGTGGATTAAGGCGTCTTGTACATACCAGATGCGTTGCTTCTGGGAGTATGGGTTCGAGTCACTTCTGGGGTGTGAGTTTTCAGTTGCATATGTCCTGGGGACCATTCAGGCTTGTTCGCATATATATATATATATATATATATATGTCGTACCTAATAGCCAGAACGCACTTCTCAGCCTACTATTCAAGGCCCGATTTGCCTAATAAGCCAAGTTTTCATGAATTAATGTTTTTTCGTCTACCTAACCTACCTAACCTAACCTTACCTAGCTTTTTTTGGCTACCTAACCTAACCTTACCTATAAATATAGGTTAGGTTAGGTTAGGTAGGGTTGGTTAGGTTCGGTCATATATCTACGTTAATTTTAACTCCAATAAAAAAAAATTGACCTCATACATAGAGAAAAGGGTTGCTTTATCATTTCATAAGAAAAAAATTATAGTAAATATATTAATTCAGGAAAACTTGGCTTATTAGGCAAATCGGGCCTTGAATAGTAGGCTGAGAAGTGAGTTCTGGCTACTAGGTACGACATATATATATATATATATATATATATATATATATATATATATATTATATATATATATATATATATATATATATATATATATATATATATATATATGTCGTACCTAATAGCCAGAACGCACTTCTCAGCCTACTATGCATGGCCCGATTTGCCTAATAAGCCAAGTTTTCATGAATTAATAGTTTTTCGACTACCTAACCTACCTAACCTAACCTAACCTAACCTATAAAGATAGGTTAGGTTAGGTTAGGTAGGGTTGGTTAGGTTCGGTCATATATCTACGTTAATTTTAACTCCAATAAAAAAAAATTGACCTCATACGTAATGAAATGGGTAACTTTATCATTTCATAAGAAAAAAATTATAGGAAATATATTAATTCAGGAAAACTTGGCTTATTAGGCAAATCGGGCCTTGCATAGTAGGCTGAGAAGTGCGTTCTGGCTACTAGGTACGATATATAAATATATATGTCGTACCTAGTATATATGCCTTCCTCCTAACCCAAAATTATATATATATTATATATATATATATATATATATATATATATATATATATATATATATATATATATATATATATATACATATATATATATATATATTATATATATATATGTCGTACCTAGTAGCCAGAACTCACTTATCAGCCTACTATGCAAGGCCCAATTTGCCTAATAAGCCAAGTTTTCATGAATTAATTGTTTTTCGACTACCTAACCTACTTAACCTAACCTAACCTAACTTTTTCGGCTACCTAACCAAACCTAACCTATAAAGATAGGTTAGGTTAGGTTAGGTAGGGTTGGTTAGGTTTGGTCATATATCTACGTTAATTTAAAATCCAATAAAAAAAAATTGACAACATACATAATGAAATGGGTAGATTTATCATTTCATAAGAAAAAAATAGAGAAAATAACTTAATTCAGGAAAACTTGGCTTATTAGGCAAATCGGGCCTTGCATAGTAGGCCGATAAGTGCGTTCTGGCTATTAGGTACGACATATATATATATATATATATATATATATATATATATATATATATATATATATATATATATATATATATATATATATATATATATATGTCGTACCTAGTAGCCAGAACGCACTTCTCAGCCTACTATGCGAGGCCCGATTTGCCTAATAAGCCAAGTTTTCCTGAATTAATATATTTTCTGTAATTTTTTTCTTATGAAATGATAAAGCTACCCATTTCATTATGTATGAGGTTAATTTTTTTTTTATTGGAGTTAAAATTAACGTAGATATATGACCGAACCTAACCAACCCTACCTAACCTAACCTAACCTATCTCTATAGGTTAGGTTAGGTTAGGTAGCCGAAAAAGTTAGGTTAGATTAGGTTAGGTAGGTTAGGTAGTCGAAAAACAATTAATTCATGAAAACTTGGCTTATTAGGCAAATCGGGCCTTGCATAGTAGGCTGAGAAGTGCGTTCTGGCTACTAGGTACGACATATATATATATATATATATATATATATATATATATATATATATATATATATATATATATATATATATATATATATATATATATATATATATATATGTCGTACCTAGTAGCCAGAACGCACTTCTCAGCCTACTATGCAAGGCCCGATTTGCCTAATAAGCCAAGTTTTCATGAATTAATTGTTTTTCGACTACCTAACCTACCTAACCTAACCTAACTTTTTCGGGTACCTAACCTAACCTAACCTATAAAGATAGGTTAGGTTAGGTTAGGTAGGGTTGGTTAGGTTCGGTCATATATCTACGTTAATTTTAACTACAATAAAAAATAATTGACCTCATAGATAATGAAATGGGTAGCTTTATCATTTCATAAGAAAAAAATTAGATAAAATATATTAATTCACGAAAATTTGGCTTATTAGGCAAATCGGGCCATGCATAGTAGGCTGAGAAGTGCGTTCTGGCTACTAGGTACGACATATATATATATATGTCGTACCTAGTATATATATATATATATATATATATATATTATATATATATATATATATATATATATATATATATATATTCTTGTTCAACATTTCTCTTGTTAGAGTAATGTCATGGGCTTGTCTCATGTGATTCCTAGGGGCACCAGATTGAAGATGGCATGTCAAACGCCTCGTCAGCTTGGTCGACGTCATACTTATGTACTTACATTGAAGGTTACATCCTTCGTGGGGGCAAGTGTACATGTATACAACGCTTGACTGCTGTAGAGGGTTCTCCGTCGGCTTCGGGCTGTTTTTGATAAGGAGTTCGGAAGTCTTCTTGGTTTTGTAGAATATTATCAGGTTTATGTTTTGGTTAGGAGTAGTGCTTTTTACTCCTTTACGGATTATTTCTTTCATTATTCTTTCCTCTTTTATATGTTCACTGTGCATGGTTGATTTGTAATATAATTTTATTGGGGGTGTTGTGGTTTCTGTTCTAGGTTCTGAATTATACCAACGGTCCAAGTGTCTTCTTATAGCAGCGTTTATTTCCGCGTTGCTATATCCGTTGTTCACCAATACCTGAGTTACTCTTTCAAACTCTCTACTCACGTTGCTCCATTCAGAGCAGTGGGTAAGCGCTCGACGAATATAAGCATTGAGAACACTGGCTTTGTATCTTTGGGGGCACTCACTTCTACCGTTCAGGCATAATCCTATGTTGGTGGGCTTGGTATATACGTTGGTGCTTAAAGAGGTTCCTGTTTTTGTTATTAGTACATCCAAGAATGGCAGACTGTTATTTTCACTATTTTCATGTGTAAATCGGAGTACTGACTCTCTCTCTAGGTGTCTTTTTAGGTCAATTAGTTCATCTGAGTCTTTTACTATTACGGATATGTCATCTACATAACGGCAGTATACAGTTGGTTTTTGTCTGCTACTGAAGACCCTGTCTTCGATGGTTCCCATATAAAAATTAGCAAATAAAACTCCTAAGGGGGAGCCCATTGCTACTCCGTCTATTTGTAAATACATGTCTCCTTGTGGACTGATGAAAGGGGCTTCCTTTGTACATGCTTCGAGAAGACTTTTCAAGTGTGGCTCAGGTATGTCTAATTTGGGGGTGCTCTCGTCTCTGTATACTCTGTCCAGTATCATTCCTATGGTTGTGTCGACTGGGACGTTGGTAAATAGGGATTCAACGTCCAGGGAAGCGATGATTCCATCGGGCTGGGTAGATTTGATCAATTCTAGGAAATCTGCTGATGATTGTAGACTAAACTTACTTGGAGTGTATGGAGTTAGGAGTTCATTGAGTTTCTTTGCCAGGTGATAAGTTGGGGTTGGTATTTGGCTGATTATAGGGCGTAGTGGGTTACCTGGTTTATGCGTCTTAACATTGCCGTAGGCATATCCTAAGCCATAGTCGCCTTGAAGTTTATTGAAATGCACACTACATTTCTTTGCGTTGATTGCTGTAATTGTTTTGTTTACTTTCCGCTTAAGGTCTTCTACGGGGTTCCTCGTGATTCGTTGAAATTTGGAGTCGTCACTTAGGATGTCGCTAATTTTGTTCATGTATTCATGGGTAGGAATCAAAAACAAAGCCCAAAGCTCCTTATCAAAAACAGCCCGAAGCCGACGGAGAACCCTCTACAGCAGTCAAGCGTTGTATACATGTACACTTGCTCCCACGAAGGATGTAACCTTCAATGTAAGTACGTAGGTATGTCGTCGACCAAGCTGACGAGGCGTTTGACATGCCATCTTCAATCTGGTGCCCCTAGGAATCACATGAGACAAGCCCATGACATTACTCTAACAAGAGAAATGTTGAACAAGAATACTTGCATAATAGACAAAACCCAAGATTCAAGAAGATTACAAATTCTTGAGGCAATTCACATAAGAATAGAGCGACCTACCATGAACACCCAAATCACGGAACTATTTACTCTACCTACCATGAGAGTAAGGACAAGACAAGAACATATCGATGCCAACACAGAAGACAATGTCCAACATAACAGGTCAATTACACTGGATTAATCTTTGTGTTTAGATAGGAGATGCCTCGTATGGGCCAATAAGCCTTCTGCAGCCCCTATGTTTATCCCTTATGTATCCCCCCATGTTTTCACCTTCATTGTATTATCACCTGACCTAATGCGGGTATAAAATCAACTAGTATTGTAAGATCTGTTCACTTGAGAATGAACCATGGAGGTTCGAAACGTCGTGCAAATTATACAAATAAGTGTAATACACTCTATAGTAAATCACTTCTTTTCTTCACCTTAAAAGTACGAAAATGAGTTTTGGAGAACTCCTATTCCAATTAAGCCCTGATGCTAAGAAAATAGTTAGAGGGATAGAAGCCCTAAACCAGAAAATAATAAATACAGAATATGCGGTCATATTCAATGAAACATATATATATATATATATATATATATATATATAATATATATATATATATATAATATATATATATATATATATATATATATATATATATATATATATATATATATATAATATATATATATATATATATATATATTATATATATATATATATATATATATATATATATATATATTTTATTAAATAGGAAGGGAGTACCACCTCTAGCTGGAAGAAGGGGGACCCATAGCCTCGGAGGAAACCACGCATAACGCATTAGAGGGAATGTTTAGATCCCCTCCAATACAGTTTCTGTGTGCTTTTCTCCTACCACCCCCTTCCTTGAATATTTTTTGTGCTTTATTATGCATTTGATGGTTACAAGATATACATGGGTTGATACAAAAATAATAATGCAAAAAGGTGCTTAAAGGTTATGGATCTCTTGAAGAACACAACAATGGGAAACATTGATGAATGTCACAGACGGGTTCGATCATTGTTGCAAGTCAAACACTTCTTCGAATTCCTCTGAAGTTGGACTAGTGCCCAAGACGCAACAGGCATTTCCCCTCTGAATCGCAACACTGAGGCGCTGGAACAAGAAACTTTTGAAACAAGAACAAGAAACAAAGAAACAAGAACTTTTGAACAAGAAACAAGAAACTATATATATATATATATATATATATATATATATATATATATATATATATATATATATATATATATATATATATATATATATATATATATATATGTCGTACCTAATAGCCAGAACGCACTTCTCAGCCTACTATGCATGGCCCCGATTTGCCTAATAAGCCAAGTTTTCATGAATTAATAGTTTTTCGACTACCTAACCTACCTAATCTAACCTAACCTATAAAGATAGGTTAGGTTAGGTTAGGTAGGGTTGGTTAGGTTCGGTCATATATCTACGTTAATTTTAACTCCAATAAAAAAAAATTGACCTCATACATAATGAAATGGGTAGCTTTATCATTTCATAAGAAAAAAATTATAGGAAATATATTAATTCAGGAAAACTTGGCTTATTAGGCAAATCGGGGCCTTGCATAGTAGGCTGAGAAGTGCGTTCTGGCTACTAGGTACGACATATAAATATATATGTCGTACCTAGTATATATGCCTTCCTCCTAACCCAAAATTATATATATATATATATATATATATATATATATATATATATATATATATATATATATATATACATATATATATATATATATATATATATATATATATATATATATATATGTCGTACCTAATAGCCAGAACGCACTTCTCAGCCTACTATGCAAGGCCCAATTTGCCTAATAAGCCAAGTTTTCATGAATTAATTGTTTTTCGACGACCTAACCTACCTAACCTAACCTAACCTAACTTTTTCGGCTACCTAACCTAACCTAACCTATAAAGATAGGTTAGGTTAGGTTAGGTAGGGTTGGTTAGGTTTCGGTCATATATCTACGTTAATTTTAACTCCAATAAAAAAAATTGACCTCATACATAATGAAATGGGTTGCATTATCATTTCATAAGAAAAAAATTAGAGAAAATATATTAATTCAGGAAAAATTGGCTTATTAGGCAAATCAGGCCTTGTATAGTAGGCTGAGAAGTGCGTTCTGGCTACTAGGTACGACATATATATATATATATATATATATATATATATATATATATATGTCGTACCTAGTAGCCAGAACTCACTTCTCAGCCTACTATTCAAGGCCCGATTTGCCTAATAAGCCAAGTTTTCCTGAATTAATATATTTACTATAATTTTTTTCTTATGAAATGATAAAGCAACCCTTTTCTCTATGTATGAGGTCAATTTTTTTTTATTTGAGTTAAAATTAACGTAGATATATGACCGAACCTAACCAACCCTACCTAACCTAACCTAACCAATATTTATAGGTAAGGTTAGGTTAGGTAGCCAAAAAAGCTAGGTTAGGTTGGGTTAGGTAGGTTAGGTAGACGAAAAAACATTAATTCATGAAAACTTGGCTTATTAGGCAAATCGGGCCTTGAATAGTAGGCTGAGAAGTGCGTTCTGGCTATTAGGTACGACATATATATATATATATATATATATATATATATATATATATATATATATGTCGTACCTAGTAGCCAGAACTCACTTCTCAGCCTACTATGCAAGGCCCGATTTGTCTAATAAGCCAAGTTTTACTGAATTAATATATTTTCTCTAATTTTTTTCTTATGAAATGATAAAGCTACCCATTTCATTATGTATGAGGTCAATTTTTTTTATTGGAGTTAAAGTTAACGTAGATATATGACCGAACCTAACCAACCCTACCTAACCTTACCTAACCTATCTTTATAGGTTAGGTTAGGTTAGGTAGCCGAAAACGTTAGGTTAGGTTAGGTTAGGTAGGTTAGGTAGTCGAAAAAACATTAATTCATGAAAACTAGGCTTATTAGGCAAATCAGGCCTTGCATAGTAGGCTGAGAAGTGAGTTCTGGCTACTAGGTACGACATATATATATATATATATATATATATATATATATATATATATATATATATATATATATATATATATATATATATATATATATATATATATATATATATATATTAGTATATTTTGGTAGCAGTCTTTCCTGTAGACATATATTATTAAATATGACCGAAAAAGTAAGATTAATAATTCTAACACGAATTTTCACGATCTTTCGTACATTTCTTTTTACTGTTGGTGGTAATTCAAAAATCAATTCTCCAAAATTCATTTTTATTTCTTGTCTGACGCGACACTTGAGCGCGTTTCGTAAAACTTATTACATTTTCAAAGACTTTAGTTTACACATACACAACTGAATAGAACTTACACATCTCCGATTTGTTTATATCTACATTTGAGTGAGGTGGATGGGGTGAGGTGGTATTTAATAGGGTATTAAATTCATCAACACAAGACAGAACACGAAACAATGGGTATTGAATGGAAGTGATTGTAGAAAGCCTATTGGTCCATATTTCTTGATTCTTCTATATTGGAGCGGAGTCTTGAGGTGGGTAGAATATAGTTGTGCATTAATTGGCTGTTGATTGCTGGTGTTGACTTTTTAATGTGTAGTGCCTCGCAAACGTCAAGCCATCTGCTATCGCTGTATCTATCGATGATTTCTGTGTTGTTTACTAGGATTTCTCTGGCGATGGTTTGGTTGTGGGAAGAGATTATATGTTCCTTAATGGAGCCCTGTTGCTTATGCATCGTTAAACGCCTAGAAAGAGATGTTGTTGTCTTGCCTATATACTGAGTTTTTTGGAGCTTACAATCCCCAAGAGGGCATTTGAAGGCATAGACGACGTAGGTCTCGTTTAAAGCGTTCTGCTTTGTGTCTGGAGAGTTTCTCATGAGTAGGCTGGCCGTTTTTCTGGTTTTATAGTAAATCGTCAGTTGTATCCTCTGATTTTTGTCTGTAGGGATAACGTTTCTATTAACAATATCTTTCAGGACCCTTTCCTCCGTTTTATGAGCTGTGGAAAAGAAGTTCCTGTAAAATAGTCTAATAGGGGGTATAGGTGTTGTGTTAGTTGTCTCTTCAGAGGTTGCATGGCGTTTCACTTTCCTTCTTATGATGTCTTCGACAAAACCATTGGAGAAGCCGTTGTTGACTAGGACCTGCCTTATATTATGCTACTTGGTCAGCTGCTCCAGATACATTATGCTACTTGGTCAGCTGCTCCAGACACATTATGCTACTTGGTCAGCTGCTCCAGACACATTATGCTACTTGGTCAGCTGCTCCAGACACATTGCGTTTGGTCAGCTGCTCCAGACACATTGTGCTTGGTCAGCTGCTCCAGACACATTGTGCTACTTGGTCAGCTGCTCCAGACACATTATGCTACTTGGTCAGCTGCTCCAGACACATTGCGTTTGGTCAGCTGCTCAAGACACATTGTGCTTGGTCAGCTGCTCCAGACACATTGTGCTACTTGGTCTGCTGCTCCAGACACATTATGCTACTTGGTCAGCTGCTCCAGACACATTATGCTACTTGGTCAGCTGCTCCAGACACATTATTCTACTTGGTCAGCTGCTCTAGACACATTGTGCTTGGTCAGCTGCTCCAGACACATTATGCTACTTGGTCAGCTGCTCCAGACACATTGTGCTACTTGGTCAGCTGCCCCAGACACATTATGCTACTTAGTCAGCTGCTCCAGACACATTGTGCTACTTGGTCAGCTGCTCCAGACACATTGCGCTTGGTCAGCTGCTCCAGACACATTGTGCTGCTTGGTCAGCTGCTCCAGACACATTGTGCCTGGTCAGCTGCTCCAGACACATTATGCTACTTGGTCAGCTGCTCCAGACACATTATGCTACTTAGTCAGCTGCTTCAGACACATTATGCTACTTGGTCAGCTGCTCCAGACACATTGTGCTACTTGGTCAGCTGCTCCAGACACATTATACTACTTGGTCAGCTGCTCCAGACACATTATGCTACTTGGTCAGCTGCTCCAGACACATTATACTACTTGGTCAGCTGCTCCAGACACATTGTGCTACCTGGTCAGCTGCTCCAGACACATTGTGCTACTTGGTCAGCTGCTCCAGACACATTGCGCTTGGTCAGCTGCTCCAGACACATTATGCTATTTGGTCAGCTGCTCCAGACACATTGTGCTTGGTCAGCTGCTCCAGACACATTATGCTACTTGGTCATCTGCTCCATACACATTGTGCTTGGTCAGCTGCTCCAGATACATTATGCTACTTGGTCAGCTGCTCCATACACATTGTGCTTGGTCAGCTGCTCCAGACACATTATGCTACTTGGTCAGCTGCTCCAGATACATTATGCTACTTGGTCAGCTGCTCCAGACACATTATGCTACTTGGTCAGCTGCTCCAGATACATTATACTACTTGGTCAGCTGCTCCAGACACATTATGCTACTTGGTCAGCTGCTCCAGATACATTATGCTACTTGGTCAGCTGCTCCAGACACATTATGCTACTTGGTCAGCTGCTCCAGACACATTATGCTACTTGGTCAGCTGCTCCAGACACATTGCGTTTGGTCAGCTGCTCCAGACACATTGTGCTTGGTCAGCTGCTCCAGACACATTGTGCTACTTGGTCTGCTGCTCCAGACACATTATGCTACTTGGTCAGCTGCTCCAGACACATTATGCTACTTGGTCAGCTGCTCCAGACACATTATTCTACTTGGTCAGCTGCTCCAAACACATTGTGCTTGGTCAGCTGCTCCAGACACATTATGCTACTTGGTCAGCTGCTCCAGACACATTGTGCTACTTGGTCAGCTGCTGCAGACACATTATGCTACTTAGTCAGCTGCTCCAGACACATTGTGCTACTTGGTCAGCTGCTCCAGACACATTGTGCTTGGTCAGCTGCTCCAGACACATTGTGCTACTTGGTCAGCTGCTCCAGACACATTGTGCTTGGTCAGCTGCTCCAGACACATTATGCTACTTGGTCAGGTGCTCCAGACACATTATGCTACTTAGTCAGCTGCTCCAGACACATTATGCTACTTGGTCAGCTGCTCCAGACACATTGTGCTACTTGGTCAGCTGCTCCAGACACATTGTGCTTGGTCAGCTGCTCCAGACACATTGTGCTTGGTCAGCTGCTCCAGACACATTATGCTACTTGGTCAGCTGCTCCAGACACATTATGCTACTTGGTCAGCTGCTCCAGACACATTATGCTACTCTGACTTTTTGCCTCTCTTGACATTCTCATTTTATGACTATTTTTTTATATTCTCAACATATCTGTTAATTTGTTTATAGTTTGAAAAGGAATTTGCCAAGATCATCACTCCATCCTTCACTTGCTGATACATTAAAACATAAGATAAGATAAGATTAGTGGTAAATATATAATACCTCTGATGGTTCATGTGTGCAGCTGCTGTTTATATTGAACGCCAACCATTCATCATCCTGTCTAACCTACGATTAGTCCAAAGTCATTCTTATATTATTCAGTAATTTGTTTCATAAATCATGAGACAAGTAATTCCACACCAGTATTTTACCAAGACATTTCCTGTGTTATGATCACCGTCTGATAACAGTCCTCTCAGGCCTCATGAGTCATTTTGACCTACATAGAAAGATCGCAGACGGCCCAAGCTGTAAATTAAGTTAAGGAGGAACGAGTCTTATACACAATTTTGCGTGATATAAATTGTTTTTGAGTGCAAAACAAAATTGCGCCCGGACAGAAAACGACACATCCCACATTGGTAGACACATTGGCTTGGTAGAGTGCA
This sequence comes from Procambarus clarkii, assembly GCF_040958095.1. NCBI lineage: Eukaryota > Metazoa > Arthropoda > Malacostraca > Decapoda > Cambaridae > Procambarus > Procambarus clarkii. The sequence continues at coordinate 26,521,348 of NC_091218.1, read as the reverse complement.
GCGACACATGTGGGGGAATACCAGGATAAGCTGAACAAGGAGAATTCCATAGGACCAAAAATCTGAACAATGAATTTAAAATTATATAATTACTGTAAATACATAAAGTGTAACACAAAAAGCTCTTAGCTGGATGTAAGGTTCCTATGCTGGGTTGTAAGACCACTCTCTGTGATCTTCATACTGGTAATGGGCTACAGCAAGTAGGGTCCTTAAGGCTGCTCTAGTTCATCAATTGCAGAACCACAAATTACCTTCGGATATTAACACACATTTAGCTTGTAATTTTCTACAAGGCTATGATAAAACAGCTCTATGACTGCAAACATTGGTAAGGTTCGTGATCTAGGATCTAAACGATATACACTCTAGCCTAGTCCTAGGAATATCTGTGCTGTTGCACACTACAAGGTATAATTACACAGGGATAAGGTATGTGTAAATTTGCATAAAATTATTATATACACATGATGACTATATATATATTCAAATTTATATGTTGGATTCAGCAATATAATAAGTTCAGTTACTGCACGAGTCAAGTCAGAACTTACTGATAATGAGGCGTTGCCTCGCTGCATAACCTCAATTTATATATGGATGCATTAATGTTACTAGCTGTACCCGGTCATGCATTGCTGTGGCTTAGCACAGCAACCCTCCCTTGTCCCCCTGTCCTCCCCACCATTCCCCCCCTCCCCTGTCCCCCTCGTCCTCCCAACCATTCCCCACTTCCCCGTCCCCTCGTCCTCCCCACCATTCCATCCCCTCATTCTCCCCACATTTCCCTGTCCCCTCGTCCTCCCCACCATTCACCCCTCCCCCATCCCCTCGTCCTCCCCACCATTCCCCACTCCCCTGTCCCCTTGTCTTCCCCACCATTCTCCACTCCCCCATCCCCTCGTCCTCCCCACCATCCCCCACTACCCCATCCTCTCATCCTCCCTAGGATGAGAGAATGCCACTTCTGTCCCTTCATCCTCCCCACCATTCCCCACTCTCTCGTCTGATGCGTTCCCAAATGATCTGATGTTCCCATCAGAAAAAATGAGAACATCAAATGATCTGATGTTCTCATCACTGGAAAATAAGAACAGTTAAAAAAAAAGAAATGAAAAAAATTAAAAAATAAAAATAATAAACTATACTCACAAAATGAATGATATGGTTAACAACACGGCTCAATTCCATGCACTGTCACAGAAAATAATTAAATCAAAATGAAAATAAATTGAAGTCTATGAAAATTCAATTTATCAGTGCAATCGGAAAACTTTCAAATGGAATCGTAACATATTTAGTATAGCGTGTGTTGCTTTTACATGCAATAGATGGTGCTGTTTATAAAAAAAGCTTGCTTTTACCTGTCACAGGTGTAGCATCCATATAGTAGGTACATAAAAACATGCGCGAATTCGAATGGAATGTTGTGTCAAAATTTCAAAGCAAATGATGAAGAACTTTCGAAGATTACAGCATTTGTTGTGTTTACGTGCAACAGATGGCACTCTTTTATAAAAAATACATGTTTTTACCTATCACAGGTGTGGCATGTATATAGTAGGTATATAAATACACGCGTGTATTCGAATGCAACATTGTTTCAAAATTTCAGAGCAATCGGTAAAGAGGTTTTGGAGATTTCCCTCACATGAAAAACACATTTTCTAAAAAAAAAAATTGTTTTTACCTGTCACAGACGTAACATCTATATAGTAGATATATACAAACACGCTCGTATGCGAATGGAACGTTGTGATAAAATTTCAAAGCAATCGGTAAAGAACTTTCGGAGATTAGCGATTTTGAACAAACGAACATTTCATTTTTATTTATATAGATAAATCATGCTAATTGGCCAATCTACGCTCTAAAATAATTAATAACTTATCCTGAAATGGAAACCGGAGTCTATCTGACAGTAGCTAGATGATGTCTCTCTTGCTGAGACCAGACTGTATTTTAATGATGGTTTTGCAGCTTGATGATGATGATTTCGATGACACAGCAATGCTGTAAAGGATTTTAATAGTTTACTCAGATATGGGAGTGCACGTTGTTGCGACTCACTTGGTAGATGAGGTGGTAGTGGCGGTGGGGCCTCACTTGCTTGTGAACCTCCACACTCTTATCTTGGAGAAATGTACCAGGAACTCCTCCCTATATACAGTTCAGAAACTCCCAGTAATCAGGGAGCTATCGCTGAAGATTATTATTAGTTGTGTGTAAATGTCTTGCTGAAAAAGTGTCTTCAGCTATTCAAACGTGTGCACCCCTGGATATCATAGATAAAGGCACAAAGCCCACAGAAACACAACAACAAACAACCTCTCTTGCACCCAGCACTGCCGGGTGGGTAAATATTGGACAGAAGGCTAGCTTCATTCTAGACTGTCACACCCCACTACCATCTTGGTACTATGTACCGAGAAGAGACGGTAGACAATCTCCAGTGATGCGGTAGTCATAGAGAGATTCACCATCATCATCAGGTATCGCATCAAAGTCCGGTTTCGGTAGGAAACCAGAATCACTGCGCCCCAAATACTCAAGAAAAGTGTTGACATCACGAAATGCTGCTCCATTGGACGTCCGCAAAGATGCCGACGGCGCTGTACTTCTATATTCAAGCGAGGAAACTCTGGAACAACTCTTTGCTCCAGAACACCAGGACGCTCTACTCAACGCCAACCTCATCATCCTACCTACCCGACGCTTCCTAGCTTCCTTCCTAACGAACCATTTTCGCCAGCCATACATCTACATACATCTACATCAGCCATCTACATCTACATCAGTCTACATCTCCTCCCATGACCCTGGCATCATACTGGCAAGCATCAACTCTAGGAACTCTGTTCTGATTGCAGCTACAGTCAAAGTCATCAAGAATGACGACAGCACAAGGCCTACTCTTAAGGTTACCTTAACAACAGCTGCTGCAGCGACCCAAGCTGTAGAAAATGGCTTCAGATGATTGGACATATCCATCACACCAGACACTGTCAAGAAGGAACGTTATTACATCATACGTCAATGCTTCGAGTGTTACAAGTATGAACACGACACCAAGCACTTCCCACAAGCAGAAGCAAAGTGCAGCATTTGCACAAATAACCATCACTTTAAAAACTGCCAGTCAACCATCAAATTGTGTCTCAAGTATGGAGGAGCACAAACCGCTGTTTCCATGGACTGCCAAGTAAGACTCGACGAAATTAAGAAAAGAATAACTCCCAACCCAAAAACCAATCAGCCGGCAAGCTTCAATATCCAGGCAACGTCGTTCCCAGTGTTACCCAATGCTTCTGCTTCTGCTACACAAACGTCCACACCAGACCAGCCAATCCCCCCACACTGGGGATCCAGCACACAGGCGACTGCAGTCCAGCCAGCCAACTCTCCAGTCAACCAATTAGTCACCACTCTCATCCCAGCCTTGATCAGCGTAGCTGAGAAGATGGCAGGGACAGACGTCGCCAAATACGTGGGAGTACCGAACATGCTGCTTGCTCAAAACAATCTACCTACGATGTCAGTCCCAGCGGACCTAATACAGTCTCAAACAGCTTCAGAACCTACTACAAGAACTGCACCTCGATCACCTGCTACCGCTTCCTTCTGCACCAACACGAAACTGACGAAACTGACAGGCCACCAAACGACATAATATGTTTATTTGTGATGTGTGTCTATGTATATATTAACACGTTGTACTGAATGGGGTGAGAATAGCTTGAGCTACCTCATCCCTTTGTGTGTATTTTACCTCAATAAACTTATTTCAATTTCAATTTCAATTTCCAAACGACATTACCCCAGCCCCCCCCCCCTCCATCTAAAAGCAAAGGACAGTCTACATTCATGGACAGCGATCCAGCCACGCCGAACGGCGGTAACAACTGCTACGGAACCAGTACAAACACCAACACCAGTAGAATCCGGAACATTAAAGGAAACAGCACCCCAGGCACCCATTCCAATGACACATGCCTAAGTTACAGCAGCCCCTCAGCAAGCATCTGCACCAGACACTGAACTTGAAGAGAACGAAGAGCTGGAAGAACTGGAAGTCACCTACATCCATCCAGTACCCACAGTCATACCAGGCAAAATAAACAGAAGCAAACCTTGTTACTGCCTCTTTATCCCCCCAGGTAGTCTTCAATGGCAGCAACAATACTAGGAAAACCCTGGTCATAGAATGCAACCGGTGCATCTCCAACAGAAACAAAACCAAATTACCTCACATAATGTTCGTCCACTATTCCACAGTGTAGCGATACATAGACCTCTCCATCCTGAACATAAATCACATCGACCCAGTCTTCAGGACAGAAAAGATGGAACAAATCGACTTCTCTACCGCAACCGAAGACCCAGAATGAACTCCGATACCAAAGCTCGCGTTCGGATATTTCAGGCGAAATTACAACATCGTACCACCACATTCACCATCGAACCCCAGATAAAAGAACGAATAGATCCAACAACATCATAGAGAAGACGCTTCCTGCAAGCCAGACAGAACACCTCAACTGAAACAGGACGACATCACACCGCCTCACCACTAGCCTCCTGCAGCTTAAGAAGAACTCAAGCTACAGGCTTAGACCGAAAAAAAACATCTCCAATCCGCGGTGAAAGGCCATCGAACTTTTAAGCCTCCTCTCTCCACATCCAAATCCTCTTCCAAGAATTTCATTACCCCATCCTTCTTTCTCCCACCACCCTTGCCAAGTTCTTTGGTATAAAAAGCACACTCCTGGATGTAAACACAAGGCCGGGTCCGGTACTCGACGATTCTGCCTCACCGGCGTCTGCTGGTGGCGTTCCCTCCTCAGTGGAGGTGCTGACAATGATTATAAAATGATTACTTTCATTACCTAGACTGATTACTGTGATAAAGCCATATCACAAGATAATTGCCTAGTGGATTTAAAGATTATTAACAGTACGTGATAGTACAATTTGTCCTTTATTAAATATTTGAAAATATGTCACTGGAAGCTGTTGCTTCAGTTCCAACAATTTCTTTTTATTATCTGTTCCTCCTGAAGCATATTGATTCTTGATATTACATGACTATGTTATACAGACATTGAGCCCAATAGTGTACTTGACCAAATGGTCATGAAGGCTTCTAATGTAGATACTGATGATCCTAAAATCATCAGTAGATATGATTCTGAGATAAAATATAGATATGATATGGTAATATTTAATTCCTTTGATAATAATTGATATGGTGAGCTGAATTTTTCACATCACATGCCTGAAGCTCATATAACGTGAGAGGTGACTGGCAAGGGCTCAGGTGCTCAGCCAACCAGCGACGAGCTCTCTGTGACGTCATCGGCGGGCATTGACCCTGCCCCAGGGAGCGGAGCCCGACTTACTGATCATCTAGACTTTGGACAAGTTTGTGACCTATTGTGCTCTCGTGAAAATAGACAGATTTGGATTATTAAGTATCAAGTTGAGCCCAGATGAGAGGCAACAGGACTACGACCACATTGAGGCGCCAAGGGGACCTGTTTGGAATAATCGTCTCGACGAAGTGATTTGCTGAGTGCAGAAGAAACTCGATAGTATACCAGATTCAGTGAAGGAAGCTACAAGTACATTCATTTGCAACTTGATGGGTCAGCGCGAATGGACTGATAGTCGAAGCCTAGTGACAGTCCCAACCTGTGAGCGTCTGAAGTAGTAATGACTCATTGTGTATGAATCCACAAGGAATAGCTGTTGAAGAGGCTAGGAAGATACGACCGAGGTCACGATAAGCGAGTGCTCCTTCTGATTTTCGCCTGTGAAGAGGCAAGTGGAATGTTGACTGTGACCCTAGAAAGAGAATGTTTTATTTAACTGAGCCAGCAAAGAGGTTGTGAGCACTCGTTTGTTGACGATGATCAAATCTATAGTAACCAGTGAGGCGAGCAGGTGTAGCAGAAATTAATATCTCTTGATACCCTATAAAGACAGTGAATATGGTGAACAGACTGTGACGGCGCCCTGCATCGAAACTGACCCGACTGGTCGTGTCAGCCATCGTGATATTTTCATTCATAGCAGTGAATCAGTGCACTGGCCATTTGACATAAGGTTGCCGGGAAAAAGTTCCTCCGGTGGAGCGACAAGAATCAAGAAAAATCTAGTGCTGACACCAGCGTTGGATGCCCCATATCCTTTCCTAAAAATTTGTACCACATTAGCAACCTTCCATGACTGGCACTCTGTCTGACTATTGATTTATTAAATATGCTAGACAGTGGCTCGCAAAGCTCCTCTTTGCATTCTTTGAGCACCTGGCAAACAATTCTTCTGGCCATGGGGATTTGTTTGGGTTGAGTTTTACTATTTGTTTAATTACATCCTCCCTAGTAACTGCTAAACTAGTCAACCTGTCCTCGTCCCCACCCACATAGACTTGTTCGGCTGAAGGCATATTGTTAAGTTCCTCTTTAGTAAATACAGAGATAAAATGTTTATTAAAAATATTACTCATCTCTTTGTCATTATCCGTTATCTGACCTGTCTCAGTTTTTAATGGACCTATCCTTTCCCTAATCTTTGATCGATATAACTGAAAAAAAAACTTTAAAATTTGTCTTTGCTTGCCCTGCTATGCGAACTTCATAAACCTCTTTTAAAAAAAGAAATTGCGTTTCTTTTTGCCCTCCTTATCTCTTTTTTAACTTTTCTAACCAGTTGTACGAATTCTTGTTCGAAACTGACTTCCCCATTCTTAATCCTTTTTTATCACGGCCTTTTTCTACCTATAAGGTTTTTCAAATCATTTGTTATCCACTTTGGGTCATTAGTATTCGATCTATTCAATTTGTATGGTATACTACGTTCCTGTGCTTTGCCTAGAATATTTTTAAATAAGTTATAATTTGAATCCACATCGAAATCCCTTTTTACCCCCCTATGCCCAAGATTTTTCAATCTATTTAACCCAAAATATTTCTTAGGCTATTAAAATCAGCTTTTCAAAAATCTGGCACAGTAGCAGAATTTTTTCCTACAGATCTATTCCATTCTATGCTAAATCTGATTTCTTTGTAGCCACTGTTCCCTAGCTCACTCTCTATTTCGATGTTATTTATTTGTTTTTCCCTGTTAGTTAACACTAAATCTAAAATAATATTTTCCCGCGTTGGTTACTTAATGTGTTGCGTAAGAAATCAATCGTCCATTAATTCTAGAAAATCTTCTGCTTCATTTTTCCCTGTTCTGTTAAACCAATTTATTCTACTAAAATTAAAGTCACCCATGACACAAATACTGCAAGACCTAGATGCTCTAGATATTTCATCCCATAGATGCTTTGCTTCAATCCTGTCTAAGTTTGGTGGCCTGTATATAATTCCTATTATAAGATTATTTGTTTTTCCTTTAATTCTATCCAAATAGTTTATGTGTGTGGCTCAGTTTTGATTCCCTCTTTGAGACTACATTTAAAATTTTCTCTAACATATATGGCTACTACCCCTCCTCGTCTAATATATTTATCTGTGTGAAATAATTTAAATTCATTTATTTGATATTCAGCTAATAGTTCTCTATTTTCTATATTCATCCACGTTTTGGATGTTACCATGAGAACGTAGTATCTTTTGCAAAAGATACCCGATTCAAAAGGATTAAGAATGGGGAAGTAAGTTTAAAGCAGGAATTTGTACAACTGGTTAGAAATGTTAAAAGAAGATAAGGAGGACAAAAAGAAACTATGAAGTTCGCATAGCAGGGCTAGCAAAGACAAATCCTAAAGGGTTTTTCAGTTATATCGAATAAAGATTAGGGGAAATGATAGGTCCATTAAAATCTGAGACAGGTCAGATAACGGATAATGACGAAGAGATGAGAAGTATTTTTAATAAATATTTTATCCCTGCATTTACTAAAGAGGAACTTAGCGATATACCTTCAGCCGAACAGGTCTATGTGGGTGGGGACGAGGACAGGTTGACAAGTTTAGCAGTTACCAGGGAGAATGATATTAAACATATAGGAAAACTCAAATCAAACAAGTCCCCAGGACTGGATGAATTGTTTGCCAGGGTGCTTAAAGAATGCAAAGAGGAGCTTTGCGAGCCACTGTCTGCCATCTCTCTATATAAATAAAAATGGAAATGTTCGTTTGTTCAAAATCGCTAATCTCCGAAAGTTCTTCACCGATTGCTTTGATATTTTCACACAATGTTCCACTCGCATCCGGCTAGATTTTTATATACATACTATATACATGTCACGTCTGTGACGGTAAAAAAAAAAAAAACATGTTTTTTCTGAAAAACTGTGTTTTTCATATGAGGGAAATCTTCGAAACCTCTTTACCGATTGTTTTGAAATTTTGACACAAATTTGCTTTCGAATAGGCGCGTCTTTCTATATATATACTATATACATGCCTCACCTGTGACAGGAATTTTTTTTTTTTTTTAAACAGCGCCATCTGTTGGACATAAGAGCAACACACTCTGTGATCTCCGAAAGTGCTTCACCGATTGCTTTGAAATTTTGACACAACGTTGCATTCGAATTGGCGCGTCTTTTTATGTACCTACTATAAAGATGCCACCCCTGTGACAGGTAAAAACGTGCGTTTTTGAAAAACAGCGCCATCTGTTGCACATAATAGCAACATTCACGCTATATTAATATGTCACGAATTCAATTTCAATGTTTCCGATTACATTGATGAATTTTGTATTCATAGATTTCGATTTATTTTATTTTGTATTAAATTATTTTGTGTGACATTGTTGGAATTGAGCTGTGTTGTTTACCATACCGTTCATTTTGAAAGTATAAGTATAGGTGCCACACCTGTGACAAGTAAAACTATGCTTTTCTTGACAAACAGCGCCATCTGTTGTATGTAGGCACAACACACATGCTATACTAAATATGTTACAATTCCATTTCAACGTTTCTGATTGCATTGATGAATTTAATTTTCATAGATTTTGTTTTATTTTCATTTTGATTTAATTATTTTGTGTAAATTGCATTGGAATTGAGCTGTGTTGTTTACCGTACCGTTCATTTCGTGAGTATAGTTTATTTTTTTATTTTTTTCATATTTTCATTTAATGTCTTTAACTATTATTCTTATATTTCAGTGATGGGAACATCAGATCACTTGATGTTCTCAATTTTCTGATGGGAACATCAGACCATTTGGGAAGTCATCGGACGAGGGAGTGGGGAATGGTGGGGATGACGAGGAGACGGAAGTGAGAGATGGTGGGGAGGACGAGGGGAAATGGGAGGGTGTAACGGTGGGGAAGAACGAGGGGACGGGGGAGTTTGGGATGGTGGGAACGAGAGGATGGGGGGAATGGAGAATGGTGGGGAGGACAAAGGGACAGGGGAGTGGGGCATGGTGGGAAGGAAGAGGGGAGGGAGTGGGGAATGGTGGGGAGGACGAGGGGACGGTGGAGTGGGGAATGGTTGGGAGGCCGAGCAGACGGGTGAGGAGAGAATGGTGGGGAGGGCTGGGGCACAGGAAAGGTTGTTGAAAAGAAAGTTCGGATGCGAATGGAACATTGTGTGAAAATATCAAAGCAATCGGTGAAGAACTTTCAGAGATTAGCGATTTTGAACAAACGAACATTTCCATTTTTATTTATATAGATTTATCCTCTGCCCATACTTTTAAACTATTCATCAATATTAGCCAAGTATTTAATATATATTCCCATGTCTATATTTCTTTGACCTCTCATTCAGGTCAGGTTTGGTGAATAACTCTCACAAGGGGTAGACTCGTTTTGCAAGCTACATGGGATCATAACACTCCCCTCCCCTTATTTTTGAGAGTTATTCCAGTGGCTAGGCTCGGTATAATGCATCAGCCACCACATTGTCTCGTCCGCTTATGTGCTTTATTATCAGGTCATATTCTTTGAGCTATAAAAACCACCTGGTTAACCTCTGGTTCGCATGTTTCATTTTACCCAAGAATCCTAGGGGATTATGGTCTGTATACACCGTCGCTGGGTGTCCTCCCCCACTCACATATACTTCAAAATGATTCAATGCCAGCACCAGAGCCAAAGTCTCCTCTCGACTGTACTGTTCGGTCTCTGGTGTTTAACGAACTTCTTTGAGAAGAAGGATACGGGCGATAGGTTTCAGCATTCCACTGCGTCAGTACAGCTCCAGCTCCTATATCACTGGCATCCAGCAATAACGTAAATGGTGCTCCAAAACCCGGCGACACTAGTACAGGCGCCTCAGTCAACAATCTTTTGGTCTTTTCAAATACTTCCTCTGGTATTCCGTTCCACTCCCACTTCGTGCTCTTCGATAACAAACTCATCATAGGAGCGGCTACGGTGGAAAAATTTTCACAGAACTTTTGGTAATACCCGATCATACCTAGGTATCTTAACAACTCCCTCTTACCTCTGGGTACTGGGAAATTATCAATGGCCTCCACTTTCGTTCTGACCGGAGCAACCTTTTTGCCAAGTTAATCGTCATGTTGGCCCTCTCCAACCGGTTGAACAAATCCACAAGTTGGTCCACGTGATCCCTCCAGGAATCCGCAAACACCACAGTATCACCTATAACACCATAAATATCACCATAACATCCTGTTATGCCTTGCAACTCTATTTTTCATCCCAACCGGCACTACTTTATACTGGTATAAACCGTCTGGCGTCACAAATGCTGAGATCCTCTTGGCTTCCTCGGACAGGGGGATCTGGTAGTATCCCTTCAATAGATCTATCTTCGATACATACCACGCACTTCGAATCCAATCTATACAATCGTCAATGCGTGGTATCGGGAACGAGTCGGCGACTATGACTGCGTTCACCTTCTTTCTTGCGGTTATCTTGAGATGATTTCGGGGCTTTAGTGTCCCCGCGGCCCGGTCCTCGACCAGGCCTCCACCCCCAGGAAGCAGCCCGTGACAGCTGACTAACACCCAGGTACCTATTTTACTGCTAGGTAACAGGGGCATAGGGTGAAAGAAACTCTGCCCATTGTTTCTCGCCGGCGCCTGGGATCGAACCCAGGACCACAGGATCACAAGTCCAGTGTGCTGTCCGCTCGGCCGACCGGCTCCTTCCTGTAATCAGTACAGAACTGGTAAGTGCCATCATTCTTTTTCACAAGGAAACAAGGTGAACTCCTGTCACTGTCGCTAACCTCCGCCAAGTCGTTATCCAGCAAGTACTTAACTTCTGCCCTCATCGTCTCTGCCTTCTCTGGACTAACCCTGTAAAGGTGCGACTTGATGGCATCATTTATTTACATATTTATCCTCTGCCCATGCTTTTAAACTATTCATCAATATTAACCAAGAATTTAATATATATTCCCATGTCTATATTTCTTTGACCTCTCAGTCAGGTCAGGTTTGGTGAATAACTCTCACAGGGGGTAGACTCGTTTTTCACGCTACCTGGGATCATAATAATATGTAAAATATTGATCATTGTTCATATATAAAATATTGATCACTTTTCATGTTATTATTCACTGTATATTGCACGCAAGACAAACAAACACCACCACACTCCAGCAGTCATCCACGGCAGTAACTAACCGCTTCATAACACCAGGACTAAGATTCTCTAGGCGCTATATGTATTCTTTCTTCAGGGCTATGTCACGAAAGTATCACAAAGGTGTCACGGAAAAAACAAGACTCCTACGAATGATTCAGCTTTTTTTTTACATACAGATGAGTACAGGAAGAGACGACCTGTGACTCCTGTTATCAGGCATACAGCTTTCCCTTCCCATAGCTCATGGTCAGCCTCACTCTACTAGTTTCTCTGGGACATGGCTCTCAAGGGCACAGTTGCCCGAGCACACACACACTATTGTAGGGCATCAGAAGATGTGCTTCCACAGTTCCTTCCACACACACTTATCACTACACACTGACACACACTTATCACTGCACACTGACACACACTTATCACTACACACTGACACACACTTATCACTACACACTGACACACACTTATCACTACACACTGACACACACTTATCACTACACTGCTACACACTTATCACTACACACTTATCACTACACACTGACACACACTTATCACTACACTGCTACACACTTATCACTACACACTGACACACACTTATCACTACACACTGACACACACTTATCACTACACTGCTACACACTTATCACTACACACTGACACACACTTATCACTACACACTGACACACACTTATCACTACACACTGACACACACTTATCACTACACACTGACTCACACTTATCACTACACACTGACACACACTTATCACTACACACTGACACACACTTATCACTACACACTGACACACACTTATCACTACACACTGACACACACTTATCACTACACACTGACACACACTTATCACTACACACTGACACACACTTATCAGTACATACTGACACACACTTATCACTACACACTGACACACACTTATCACTACACACTGCCACACACTTATCACTACACACTGACACACACTTATCACTACACACTGACACACACTTATCACTACACACTGACACACACTTATCACTACACACTGACACACACTTATCACTACACAGAGCCACACACTTATCACTACACACTGACACACACTTATCACTACACACAGCCACACACTTATCACTACACACAGCACTTATCACTACACACTGACACACATCACTACACACTGCCACACACTTATCACTACACACTGCCACACACTTATCACTACACACTGACACACACTTATCACTACACACTGCCATACACTTATCACTACACACTGACACACACTTATCACTACACACAGCCACACACTTATCACTACACACAGCACTTATCACTACACACTGACACACACTTATCACTACACACTGCCACACACTTATCACTACACACTGACACACACTTATCACTACACACTGACACACACTTATCACTACACACTGACACACACTTATCACTACACACTGACACACACTTATCACTACACACTGCCACACACACTTATCACTACACACTGACACACACTTATCACTACACACAGCCACACACTTATCACTACACACATCACTTATCACTACACACTGCCACACACTTATCACTACACACTGACACACACTTATCACTACACACTGACACACACTTATCACTACACACTGGCACACACTTATCACTACACACTGACACACACTTATCACTACACACTGACACACACTTATCAGTACATACTGACACACACTTATCACTACACACTGACACACACTTATCACTACACACTGCCACACACTTATCACTACACACTGACACACACTTATCACTACACACTGACACACACTTATCACTACACACTGACACACACTTATCACTACACACTGACACACACTTATCACTACACAGAGCCACACACTTATCACTACACACTGACACACACTTATCACTACACACAGCCACACACTTATCACTACACACAGCACTTATCACTACACACTGACACACATCACTACACACTGCCACACACTTATCACTACACACTGCTACACACTTATCACTACACACTGACACACACTTATCACTACACTCTGCCATACACTTATCACTACACACTGACACACACTTATCACTACACACAGCCACACACTTATCACTACACACAGCACTTATCACTACACACTGACACACACTTATCACTACACACTGCCACACACTTATCACTACACACTGACACACACTTATCACTACACACTGACACACACTTATCACTACACACTGACACACACTTATCACTACACTCTGACACACACTTATCACTACACTCTGACACACACTTATCACTACACACTGCCACACACTTATCACTACACACTGACACACACTTATCACTACACACAGCCACACACTTATCACTACACACATCACTTATCACTACACACTGCCACACACTTATCACTACACACTGACACACACTTATCACTACACACTGCCACACACTTATCACTACACACTGACACACACTTATCACTACACACTGCCACACACTTATCACTACACACTGACACACACTTATCACTACACACAGCCACACACTTATCACTACACACAGCACTTATCACTACACACTGACACACACTTATCACTACACACTGCCACACACTTATCACTACACACTGCCACACACTTATCACTACACTGATACACACTTATCACTACACACTGCCAAACACTTATCACTACACACTGACACACACTTATCACTACACACTGCCACACACTTATCACTACACACTGCCACACACTTATCACTACACTGCTACACACTTATCACTACACACTGCCAAACACTTATCACTACACACTGACACACACTTATCACTACACACTGCCACACACTTATCACTACACACTGACACACACTTATCACTACACACTGCCACAGCACTTATCACTACACACTGACACACACTTATCACTACACACTGACACACACTTATCACTACACACTGCCACACACTTATCACTACACACTGCCACATCACTACACTGCTACACACTTATCACTACACACTGCCAAACACTTATCAGTACACACTGACACACACTTATCACTACACACTGACACACACTTATCACTACACACTGACACACACTTATCACTACACACTGCCACACACTTATCACTACACACTGACACACACTTATCACTACACACAGCCACACACTTATCACTACACACAGCACTTATCACTACACACTGACACACACTTATCACTACACACTGCCACACACTTATCACTACACACTGCCACACACTTATCACTACACTGCTACACACTTATCACTACACACTGCCAAACACTTATCAGTACACACTGACACACACTTATCACTACACACTGACACACACTTATCACTACACACTGACACACACTTATCACTACACACTGCCACACACTTATCACTACACACTGACACACACTTATCACTACACACAGCCACACACTTATCACTACACACAGCACTTATCACTACACACTGACACACACTTATCACTACACACTGCCACACACTTATCACTACACACTGCCACACACTTATCACTACACTGCTACACACTTAATACTACACACTGCCAAACACTTATCAGTACACACTGACACACACTTATCACTACACACTGACACACACTTATCACTACACACTGACACACACTCATCACTATACACACTACACACAGCCACACACTCATCACTATACACACTACACACAGCCACACACTCATCACTATTCACACTACACACACCACACACTCATCACTATACACACTACACACACTACACACTCATCACTATACACACTACACACAGCCACACACTTATCACTATACATACTACACACAGCCACACACTTTTCACTACACACACTACACACAGCCACACACTTATCACTACACACACTACACACTGCCACTCACTTACCACTACACACTACACACAGCCGCACACTTTTCACTACACACAACACACAGCCACATTCTTATCGCTACACACTGCTCACTGCACTCTGCTACACACACATTACTACACACTGCTACATACTTATCATTACCCACTGCTACACACTTTTCACTACACTTTGCTACACACACTTATCACTACACACCACACAATGACATTCACTTATCACTTCAAAGCCACACACTTTTCACTACGCACTGCTACACACATATCACAACACTTTGCTACATACGTTTCACTACACATTATACACAGTCACACACTTATCACTACACTTCACACACACACACACAGCTACACACTTATCACTACACACAGCCACATTCTTATCACTACACACTACACACATCCACACACTTATCACTACATACAGCAACACTCTTATCACTACACACTAGCTTTACTTTGTAAGTTAGCAAAGCAACGAAGTACAAGGGCGTGGAGAGACCATATAAATATTAGAACACCTGAGAGCAGAGAAAGATACCAGAGTGCCAGGAATGAATACATCAGGTTGAGAAGAGAGGCAGAAGGTCACTACGAAAATGACAGCAAGCAAGAAAAAGATTCAACCTGAATTACTGCACAGCCACATCAGGAGGAAAACAACAGTGAAGGAACAGGTAATGAAACTGAGGATAGAGGCAGACAGATTCACAACAAACGACAAGGAAGTGCGCGAGGAACTCAATTGTAAATTTCAGGAGGTCTTCACATTAGAACAAGGGGAAGATCCAGAGATAAGAGAAGGAATAGTTAACCAGGCACCACTAGAGGAGTTTGGGATTACCAGTGGGAATGTAAGGAAGCTATTGGTAGAGTTGGATGTGACATAGGCTTTAGGCCCGGATGGAATATCACCATGGATACTAAAGGAAGGAGTAGAAGTACTGGGCCTGCCACTCTCAATGGTGTATTACAAGTCACTGGTAACAAGTAAACTGCCAAAGGCTTGGAAGATGGCAAATATAGTCCCGATATACAAGAAGGGGGATACTTGCATACCATGCAAGTTGACGGAGAAGACTGCAAAAAATCTAGTAGAACATCTGGTGTGAAAGAACTTTGTAAACACAACATCAGCATGGGGTTCAGGGATGGAAAGTCATACTATTTGAGTTCTACGACCAGGCAACAAAAATCAGGCAAGAAAGAGAGGGGTGGGATGACTGCATATTTTTGGATTGCCAGAAAGCCTTTGACACAGTACCACACAAAAGACTAGTGCAAAAGCTGGAGATGCAGGCAGAAGCGAAAAGGAAGTACTCCATTGGATAAGGGAGTACCTAAGGAACAGAAGACAGCGAGTTAATGTGAGGGGTGAGGTCTCAGATTGGCGAGGCGACACCAGTGGACTCCCTCAGGGTTCAGTCCTTGGACCTATACTATTTCTGATATATGTAAATGATCTCCCAGTGGGTACAGACTCGTTCCTCTCACTGTTTGCTGATGATGCAAAAATTATGAGAAGGATTAAGACAGAGGAAGATAGTATGAGGCTACAAGATGACATAGACAAACTGAATGAATGGTCCAACAAATGGCTACTGAAGTTCAACCCGAGTAAATGTAAGGTAATGAAACTAGGCGGCGGAAACAGGAGGCCAGACACAGAATACCGAATGGGAAATGAAGTCCTTCATGAAATAGACAGAGAGAAAGATCTAGGAGATGATATCACACCAAATCTGTCTCCTGAAGCCCACATAAAAAGAAAAACATCTGCGGCGTATGCGAGGCTGGCTAGCATAAGAACTGCCTTCAATAATCAGTAAAAGGAATCATTCATGACCCTGTATACCACATATGTAAGACAAATCCTGGAGTATGCAGCCCCAGCAAGGAGCCTGTACCTTGTCAAGCACAAGACGAAATTGGAAATGGGTATGGCACTAGACAAATCCCAGAATTAAGAGACATGAGTTACGAAGCTGCGTGAAATGCACCTCACGACATTGGAAGACAGAAGACTAAGGGAAGACATGATCACTACCTACAAAATTCTAAGAGGAATTGACAGGTTAGATAAGGATAAACTGTTTAACACGGGTGGTACCCGGACAAGGGGACACAGGTAGAAACTGAGTACCCAAATGAGTCACAGGAATGCTAGAAAGAACTGTTCCATTGTCAGAGTAGTTAACAGATGGAATGTATTAGGCATTAATGTGGTGGAGGCTGACTCCATACACAGTTTTAAGGGTAGATATGATAGAGCCCAGTAGACTCAGGAATTTGTACACCAGTTGATTGACAGTTGACCAAAGAACCGGAGCTCAACCCCTGCAAGCACAACGAGGTGAGTACAACTAGGTGAGTACAGCCACACACTTATAAATACACACCACACACAGTCACACACTTATCAATACACACAGCAACACACTTATCACTACACACTATACACAGCTATATATTTATCACTATACACATCAACGCACTTATTATTACACACTACACATAGCTACATACTTATCACTACAGACTACACATAGCCACACACTTATCACTTCATGCTACACACAGCCACACACACACTTATCACAACACACTACACACAGCTACACACTTATCACTACACATTTTACACAGCCACACACTTATCACTACTCACTACACACTTATCACAACACACTACACACAGCTACACACACTTATCACTACACACTATACACAGTTATATACTTATCACTTCACACATCAACACACTTATTATTATACACTAGACATAGCTACATAATTATCACTATAAACTACACATAGCCACACACTTATCACTACACACTGCGAACAGTCGCACACTTATCAATACACAGTGATATACACTTATTACTACACACTTATCACTACACACTTATAACTACACACTACACACAGCCGCACACATTTATCACTACACACTTATAACTACACACTACTCACAGCCGCACACACTTATCACTACACACTTGATTGATCCAATCAATTTTGATTGATCCGCCTCCAGTTGATTGACAGTTGAGAGGCGGGACCAAAGAGCCAAAGCTCAACCCCCGCAAGCACAATTAGGTGAGTACACTACACACACTTATTACTACCTACTACACACAGCTACACACTTCTCACTAAACACAGCTACACACTTCTCACTACACACATTTATATATGCACGCTACACACATCTACACACTAATCACTACACCCAGCCACACTAATCACTACACCCAGCCACACTAATCACTACACCCAGCCACACTAATCACTACACCCAGCCACACTAATCACTACACCCAGCCACACTAATCACTACACCCAGCCACACTAATCACTACACCCAGCCACACTAATCACAACACCCAGCCACACTAATCACTACACATTACACACAGCTACACATTACACACAGCCACACACTTATCACTACACACTACACACAGCTACACACACTTGTCACTACACACAGCCACACACTTATCACTACGCACTACCCACAGCTACACACTCTTATCACTACACACTACACACAGTCACACACACTTTTCACTACACATAGCTTCACACACAGCTACACACTTCTCACTACACACAGTCATTCACATATCACTACACACTACACATAGCCACACACTTATCACTACACACTACACACAACAAGAGATTCCAGGAGGTCTTCACAATAGAACAAGGAGAGGTCCCTGCACTAAATGAGGAGGCAAACCAAACAACCTTGGAGGAAATTTACCTCACCAGTGATGAGGTCAAAAGGAATCTGTTGGAGCTGAATGCGTCAAAGGCTGTTGGGCCTGACAGAATCTCACTGGTCCAGAAGCACTAATTGTGGCACTCTCTATGGTGTATAACAGGTCACTGGAAACGGGAGACCTTCCGGAAAGCTGGAAGACGGCTAATGTAGTCCCAATTTACAAAAAGGGTGACAGGCAAGAGGCACTGAACTACAGGCCAGTTTCCCTAACTTGTATACCATGCAAGGTGATGGAGAAGATTGTGAAGAAAAGGCTCGTAGAGCATCTGGAGGGAAACAGCTTTGTAACAAACCACCAGCATGGGTTCAGAGATGGTAAATCGTGCCTCACAGACCTAATAGAATTCTATGACCAAGCAACACGAATTAGGCAGGAAAGAGAAGGGTGGGCAGACTGCATTTTCTTGGACTGTCAGAAAGCCTTTGACACAGTACCTCACAAAAAGCTGTTACAAAAGTTGGAGCAGCAGGTAGGAGTAAAAGGTAAGATGCTCCAGTGGATAAGGGAGTATCTAAGCAATAGGAAACAGCGAGTAACGGTGAGGGGGGGGCATCAGAGTGGCGAGAGGTCACCAGCGGGGTTCCACTGGGCTCTGTACTCGGACCCACCCTGTTTCTAGTATATGTAAACGACCTTCCAGAGAGTATAGACTCATTCCTCTCAATGTTTGCTGATGATGCAAAAACTATGAGAAGAATCAAAACAGATGAAGATAGACAGAGACTACAGGATGACCTGGACAAACTGAAGGAATTGTCTAGAAAATGGCTGTTAAAGTTCAACTCAAGAAAGTGTAAAGTAATGAAATTAGCCAAAGGGAGCAAAAGGCTGAACACAAGGTACCATGTGAGAGGTGAAATCCTACAAGAGTCAAATAGAGAGAAGGATCTGGGGGTCGATATCACACCGAACCTGTCCCCAGAGGCCCACATCAAAAGGATATCATCAGCGGCATATGCTAGACTGGCCAATATAAGAACTGCCTTTAGAAACTTGTGTAAGGAATCGTTCAGGACCCTGTATACCACTTATGTAAGACTAATCCTGGAGTATGCAGCTCCAGCCTGGAGTCCATACCTAGTTAAACACAAGACGAAGTTAGAGAAGATTCAGAGGTATGCCACCAGACTGGTCCCGGAACTAAGAGGAATGAGTTACGAGGAAAGGCTAAGAGAGTTGAACCTCACAATCCTGAAAAACAGAAGAGTAAGGGGAGATATGATAACCACCTACAAAATTCTCAGGGGAATTGACAAAGTGGACAAAGACAAACTCTTTAGCGCGGGTGGAACACGAACAAGGGGACACAGGTGGAAACTTAGTACCCAGATGAGCCACAGAGACGTTAGAAAGAATTTTTTCAGTGTCAGGGTAGTTAACAAATGAAATGCATTAAGTAGTGTTGTGGTGGAGGCAGACTCCATACACAGTTTCAAATGTAGATATAATAGAGCCCAATAGGCTCAGGAACCTGTACACCAGTTGATTGACAGTTGAGAGGCGGGACCAAAGAGCCAGAGCTCAACCCCCACAAACACAACTAGGTGAGTACAACTAGGTGAGTACAGCCACACTTTAATCGCTACACACAGTTCAGTCCAGGCAGCCCGGAAAGGCACAAGTGTAGGACGGCGATCCGCGAATTAGTTCAGTATTCTCGGGATATTTACGTACCAGTGAGCCCAAAACATAGTTTTTGGTCATATGAAGGGTACAGCAACGCAGTGATAACGCAACAGAGTGAACTCTTACAACGTTGGATAAGAAAAAAATGGAAAAGAACGGGTTTGTGGCAAGACAGTGGCACCAGCGGGCTGAGAAGGGAAGAAATTGGACTACCACGTGGAGAGGTGCTCCGCCGGGGACGTCAAAAATTAAGGCGGATATCGCTTCATAAATCACCTAGTTGTGCTTTGGGATGCTTACTTGGAGGTGAGTGCCTCTTAAAGTCAGTCATACAAGGTGTACAGTGTTTTTAATATAATAATTAGCTTTGTACTTAAGTTAAAATACGAAAAAGTAGCTTGAGAGTCTCAGCTTGGTACTAGTTTTTTTACACCTGTGTGTTACATTACACAGCCACCGACTAGCCCTCCCCCCCCCTCACCATAACACGCCAATGTAAAAACACACACACACACACACACATAGCCTGGTGTAGTGGAGGGGGCCTCATAGCCTGGTGGATAGCGCGAAGGACTCGTAATTCTGTGGCGCGGGTTCGATTCCCCCACGAGGCAGATAGAAATGGGCAAAGTTTCTTTCACCCTGAATGCCCCTGTTACCTAGCAGTAAATAGGTACCTGGGAGTTAGTCAGCTGTCACGGGCTGCTTCCTGGGGGAGGGGGGGGTGTGGTGTGGTGTTGAAAAAAAAAGTAGTTAGTAAACGGTTGATTGACAGTTGAGAGGCGGGCCGAAAGAGCAAAGCTCAACCCCCCGCAAAACACAACTAGGTGAAAACACAACTAGGTGAACACACACACACACACACACACACACAAACCAGCCTACCGCAAACCTCACCCCTCACCCCTGGGACTGACCTTTCGTCCCTCACACACCTGTTTGCCCTCCTTCCTCTCTCCCTCGCTCTGCCTCTCTCCCTCTCTCCGTCTCTCCCTCGCTCTCCCTCACTCCCTTTCACTCCCTCTCTCCCTTTCACTCCCTCTCCCTCCATCCCTCCACCAGTTAACCCCACCCCCCACCGTGCCAACCCCACAATAAACACACACACACGCACACACATACACACACACACACACACACACACACACGCACACACACACACACACACACACACACACACACACACACACACACACACACACACACACACACACACACACACGCATACACACACACACACACACACATACACACACACACACACACACACACACACACACACACACACACACACACACACACACACACACACACACACACACACACACACACACACACATGCACACACACACATAGGGAAACTATGAGGAGATGAATAAATTCCTATGGGATATACATTGGGACAGAGAACTCGGAACCAAGTCTGTACAAGACATGATGGACTATGTCACCCAAAAATGTCAGGAGGCTGTAAGCAGGTTTGTCCCAGCCCAACAGGAAAAAACAGAGAAGCAAAGGAAGAATCCGTGGTTTAATAGGGAATGTATGAAAGCAAAGGAGCTGAACAAAAGGGCATGGAGGAACTTCCGTAATAACAGAACACCAGAAAGTAGAGAGAGATACCAGAGAACCAGGAACGAGTATGTTAGTGTGAGAAGAGCAGCTGAGAAAAGGTATGAAAATGATATAGCTAATAAAGCCAAGACCGAACCAAAGCTACTACACAGTCACATCAGGAGGAAAACAACAGTGAAGGAACAGGTGATGAAACTTAGGCTGGGCGAGGACAGGTACACAGAGAATGACAAAGAGGTATGTGAAGAACTCAACAAAAGGTTCCAGGAGGTCTTTACAATAAAACAGGGAGAAGTCACGGTGCTAGGAGAGGTGGCAGCAAACCAGGTGACCTTGGAAAGGTTCGAAATTACAAGAGATGAGGTCAAGAAGCACCTATTGGAGCTGGATGTGAGAAAAGCTGTTGGGCCGGATGGAATCTCACCATGGGTATTGAAAGAGTGTGCAGGAGCACTTAGCTTGCCACTCTCCATAGTGTATAGTAGGTCACTGGAAACGGGAGACCTACCAGAAGTATGGAAGACTGCTAATGTAGTACCAATATTTAAAAAGGGTGACAGACAAGAGGCACTGAACTACAGGCCAGTGTCCTTAACTTGTATACCTTGCAAGGTGATGGAGAAGATTGTGAGAAAAAACCTAGTAACACATCTGGAGAGAAGAGACTTCGTGACAACCCATCAACATGGGTTCAGGGAGGGTAAATCTTGCCTTACAGGCTTGATAGAATTCTATGGTCAGGTGACAAAGATTAAGCAAGAAAGAGAAGGATGGGCGGACTGCATTTTTTTGGACTGTCGGAAAGCCTTTGACACAGTACCCCGTAAAAGGTTGATGCATAAGCTGGAGAAACAGGCAGGAGTAACTGGTAGGGCGCTCCAGTGGATAAAGGAGAACCTAAGCAATAGGAAGCAGAGAGTTATAGTGAGGGGTGAGACCTCAGAATGGCGGGAAGTCACCAGTGGAGTCCCACAGGGCTCTGTGCTTGGACCTATCCTGTTTCTGATATACGTAAATGATCTCCCAGAAGGTATAGACTCGTTCCTCTCAATGTTTGCTGACGACGCCAAAATTATGAGAAGGATTAAGACAGAGGAGGATAGCTTGAGGCTTCAAGAAGACCTGGACAAGCTGCAGGAATGGTCGAACAAATGGATGTTAGAGTTTAACCCAAGCAAATGTAATGTAATGAAGATAGGAGTAGGAAGCAGGAGACCAGATACAAGGTATCACTTGGGAGATGAAATACTTCAAGAGTCCGAGAGAGAGAAAGACCTGGGGGTTGATATCACGCCAGACCTGTCCCCTGAAGCTCATATCAAGAGGATAACATCAGCAGCATATGCCAGGTTGGCTAACATAAGAACGGCCTTTAGAAACTTGTGTAAGGAATCTTTCAGAACATTATATACCACATATGTCAGACCAATCCTGGAGTATGCGGCTCCAGCATGGAGTCCATATCTAGTCAAGCATAAGACTAAACTGGAAAAGGTTCAAAGGTTTGCCACCAGACTAGTACCCGAGCTGAGAGGTATGAGCTACGAGGAGAGACTACGGGAATTGAACCTCACTTCGTTGGAAGACAGAAGAGTTAGGGGGGACATGATCACCACATTCAAGATTCTCAAGGGAATCGACAGGGTTGATAAAGATAGGCTATTTAACACAAGGGGCACACGCACTAGGGGACACAGGTGGAAACTGAGTGCCCAAATGAGCCACAGAGATATTAGAAAGAACTTTTTTAGTGTCAGAGTGGTTGACAAATGGAATGCATTAGGAAGCAATGTGGTGGAGGCTGACTCCATACACAGTTTCAAGTGTAGATATGATAGAGCCCAATAGGCTCAGGAACCTGTACACCTGTTGATTGACGGTTGAGAGGCGGGACCAAAGAGCCAGAGCTCAACCCCCGCAAGCACAACTAGGTGAGTAACTAGGTGAGTACACACACACACACACACACACACACACACACACACACACACACACACACACACACACACACACACACACACACACACACACACAGGTATGAGTTGCGCCTGAGGGAACTGTGCCTTACGACACTAGAAAGAAGAAGGGAGAGGGGGGACATAATAGGAACGTACAAAATACTCAGAGGGATTGACAGAGTGGACATAGACGAAATGTTCACACGGAATAGTAACAGAATGAGGGGACATGGATGGAAGCTGGAAACTTAGATGAGTCACAGATGTTAGGAAGTTTTCTTTTAGCGTGAGAGTAGTGGAAAAATGGAATGCACTTCAGGAACAGGTTGTGGAAGCAAATACTATTCATAATTTTAAAACCAGGTATGATAGGGAAATGGGACAGGAGTCATTGCTGTAAACAACCGATGCTCGAAAGGCGGGATCCAAGAGTCAGTGCTCGATCCTGCTGACACAACTAGGTGAGTACACACACACACACACACACACACACACACACACACACACACACACACACACACACACACACACACACACACACACACACACACACACACACAGTAGTTAACGGATGGAATGCATTAGGCAGTGATGTGGTGGAGGCTGACTCCATACACAGTTTTAAATGTAGATATGATAGAGCCCAGTAGGCTCAGGAATCTGTACACCAGTTGATTGACAGTTGAGAGGCGGGACCAAAGAGCCAAAGCTCAACCCCCGCAAGCACAAATAGGTGAGTACAAATAGGTGAGTACACACACACACACACAGATCAAGCGGGATGGTAGGCTCAGGAATCTATACATCAGTTGATAGACAGTTGAGAGGTGGGACCAAATAGCCAAAGCTCAACCGCCGCAAGCACAATTAGGTGAGTACAATTAGGTGAATGCACACTAATCACTACACAATACACACAGCCACACATTAATCGCTACACACTACACACAGCTACACTTAATTATCCCTACACACTACACACAGCAACAAACATATCACATCACACTACACACAGTAACACACTTATCACTATACAATACACACAGTCACACACTTATCACATCACATTACACACAGCAACACACTTATCACTACACACTACACACAGCCACACACATATCACATCACTACACATCCACACACTACGCACATCCACACATCACTACACACAGTCACACACACTTATCACTGCACACTACACTCAGTCCTATACCTATCACTACACACTGGCACACTTCACTACACAGCTGTATACTGCATACTTACACATACATTTTAATGCGTAGTATTTTGTTCAACATTTATAACAGCAGTCTGTTCAAGATACGTCCTTACACATTTATCATATATATAGACATTTATTATCAAATTTGTTACTCTGTCATCAGTTACCTGATCCCCAACTGTGGCTTTTCATCAGTATGTATTGCCTTACCCTAAAATTGTCCAAGATAATGCTGCATTCTTCCAAGTCTTGGTTCACTTTCACAATCAGATTACTGTATGGGTTATCATCTTGCAGGGTGACGCCCAGGTCCCCTGAGCTGGCTGTTGAGCACGTCAGCAGCAGCAGCAAGACGGCCACTTGCTCACTCCACCCCACTCTCATTCTCACACCGCACTTGCTGTCGGGCGGACACCCTCACTTCTAGCACCAAGGCTCCACCTGCAAGCATACAGCCACAACACTAGTACCAAGGCCACCCTGCCAGTTAGACAGCAACACCACTAGCACTAGGGCCACGCCGTCAGGCAGACAGCCACACCACTAGCAGTAGGGGCGTACTGGCAGCCAAACAGGTACACCACTAGCACTACGGCCGCAGAAACAGGCACACCACTAGCACTAAGTAGTGGCTGTGAAGCAGACAGCCACACGACAAGGACTAAGGCAACAATGTTACTGAGCCTTCCAAGTTATCTGTTTATCAGTGCGTTATCAGATATACTGGTCACTGATAACCCTGCCGCAACTTAACTCTTTCTATCAAAAAACTTGGCAAGGATGGTGGGAGGAAGAAGGATCAGGCGGTGAAATTCTTGGAAGAGGATTTGGATGTGGAGAGAGCATGCTTGAAAGTTTGGTGGCCTATCCACCATTGGTTGGCATTACGTTTTTGGTCTTGGCTTGGGGCTTGCTTTCTTTTTTAGCGGCAGGAGGCTAGTGGTGAGGAGGTTAGGTGTTATCCTGGTTCAGTTGAGGTGCTCTGTCTGGCTGGAAGGTGTCGTCTTTCCAATGGTGTTGGGGAACCTTTTCGTTTTTTTAACTGTTGTTCGGTGTCGAGGTGGTGGTGGTGAAGGTGGTGAAGTTATCAGGTTGAATCTTCACCTGAATTGTCCGCACTCCAGCTGTGGTATCGAAGTTCCTTCCGGGTCTTCAGCTGTGGTAGAGAAGTCGATTTGCCTCAGCTTTTCTTTCCTGAAGATCGGGTCGATGTAATTTGGTGAGGGAATAGAACAGGATGGTGAGGTCTACGTAGTAGTCCACTGTGGAATAGTGGGCGAACATGGGGTGAGAGAATTTGACTTTGTTCCTGGTGGTGATGAGCCGGGTGCATTCTAATGCCAAGGTTTTACTACTATTGCTCTTGTCATAAAAAACGTCTTTATGGGGGATAAAGACATTTAAGTAACTAAGTATTTAAGGGGATAAAGAGAAAGTAACAGGGTTGCTCTTGTATATTTTGCCTGATTTGACTTCGGGTTCTGGGTCAATGTAGGTGATTTCCAGCTCTTCGTTATCTTCAAGTTCAGTTGCTGGTGCAGATGCTTGCTGGGGTGGTGTTGTAGCTGAGGCATGTGTCGTTGGTGCTGGTGCACAACAGGGGCGTGGCCTAGGTCCTTCATCGAGGTGGATTTCGTTGCCGACGTCGATGGATTCGATTTCTTCAGAGTCAACTACAGAGACAACTACAGAGTCGCCTAGAGGCAGCTAGGCGACTGTGTAGTTGCGTCCATGTCTCTTGAAAGTATTTCCTCCGTGGTTTGGGTGAAGGGGTCGGGGATGTGCTTGTAGTTTTTGCTTTGGGTTTCGGAGGTACTCCTGCTGATACTTTTGCTGTTGCTGAGGTCTGTTCTGGTTGAATTAAGGCAGCATTTTGAGGCTGTAGTAGGTCCGCTGGGACCGACATCGTAGGTAGACTGTTTGTGGCAAGCATTATGTTCATTACTGTCTTGTTCTTGGGGACATCTGTCCGTACTAGCTTCTCCGCAACGCTAATCAGAACAGGGATGAGGGTGGCGGCGGCCGAGGGCCGGTGATTGGTTGGTTGGCTGGACAGCAATCGCCAATGTGTTAGGTTCCCAGTGGGGGAGGAGGGGGGCTGGCCTGGTGCAGACGGCGTTGTAGCAGAGAAGTTGGGTAACACAGGGAACGTCGATGCCTGGATATTGAAGCTCGACGGCTGATTGGTGGTTGGTGTAGCAGTTGCCGAATATTTAATTTCTTCCAGTCTTATGGGGCAGTCCATGGAGACGGCGGTATTTGGTTCCTCACAATTGAGGCACCTTTTGATGGTCAACTGACTGTCTTAAAATAATGATTTTGAATGCAGGTGCTACACTTTGCCTCTGCTTGTGGACAGTTCTTGGTGACCCTTCACTCTCTTAGGTATTTTAGTGATAGGCTCTGAATGTGTTGGATTATGTGCGGAATTAGTGCTATTTAAAGTACAGAGTTTTTAGATAGGTTTGGGTTAAAGAAGGGTGAACTCTCTGGCAGTTTATATATAGAGAACTGATCTTCATTTTATAAATGGCGGGCATTAGCTTCCTTGCCAGACGTAAGAGCATTTTGATGCTCTTAGTTTCGTAGTGGCTCTGTGATAATAATTTGTAAGTGTACTGTAAAATATAATTGGATATAGTGATATTAAGTTTAATATAGTGTGTTGTCCTATAAGGAAAAGTAAACTTTACTACTAGCTGGTTGCATGTAAATCTCGTCCCCTGCCTAAGTGGAGTCAGAGAGGAAACGTAACATTGAGGTGGTAAAGTAATTCTGTTGTACTTGGGGTGGGGAGGGTTTAGGGTTAATAAATTATTTTAAGGTAAATTTCAGCTAGAATTCCATCACCCATGCATTAGGTTAGGTGATCAGCTCCAGACGACAGACCATTATTGTTCTTTTATTTGCTAGGAATTGTTTTCCTGGGGGCCGGGCCCTTCCTAACCCCATTAGGTGGAACTCCCTTACCTTGATTAATACTAAACAGCACACCAACCCATAACATCCAGCCCAACTCGTGCTGGGAAAATATTTTATTCTCGAATAAAAAGAATACAAAGTAGAAGTCTTTTGTATACGACACATGAATCAACTCAATAATCTACACGAGGGGAGAATTTACACAACACATGAAGCAAATCGTCATGAGGGTGTTGTTGTTGTTGAGTTAGGGGCGACGACGATCGTGAGATCGGATGCGCCCCGGCGTACCCGTGAAGGGTGAATCGCAAAGCCAGGAAAGGCGAAATGTCAAGCCAAAACGCGAAACGAGTGACGCCAAGCACTAGAAACTAATACGCCACACGGTAAAGCAACGCACAAAGGAAGAGGCAGAAACACAGAATAGAACAGGGCAAACAAGCAGCTAGAAGGGCACACAGCATGTCATAGAGCAAATACACAGGAAATCAGAGCACATACTTGCCCGGGAACCTGGCCCGCGGGAACCGTACATTAAACGCCTCCCAGAAAACCCATTGCAAAGGGTCCCGTCCATCCACCGGGGACGCCATAACATCCGGAACCGGGGCAACAAACACCTGCAAACTGGGGACCCAGATGGTAGTACTCATGAGGCGAGAAGTCGCTACTGATCGCCCCCACAGAAAGGGAACTAGCCCACCATGAAAGCACTCCGGTCCGTCAGACAGCAGTAACTCAGCAATCTTCGACCAGTGACCCGGCGGCATCACAGACGCCGACAACACGTCCCCCAGGGCCCCAACGCGCACCCGCACCACAGGGGTACCCGCGGCCCCGGGCACACCACCAGACGACAGCAGGAACCCGGACGGCGCACATCCTTCCGTAACGTCACCACCAGGCCACGCCCAGCACCAGAGTCCACACCATCCCTGGCAGCGGAAGCCACCACCCCCCACTGTGGAGAGTCCCCAGGCGGAGAAAGAACCGAAGGTACGTCCGAGACACAGGCACCAGCACCAGCAGGTGCCTGTGGTGGTGCCTGTGCCTCTACCATGGACCTCCGCCACCACGAACCGTGGAGACATCGACGCATCCGTATCCACACTGTCAATACCCGAAGACCCGCAGTCACTGAAGTCACCAACATCGGCCCAGGCAGAAGACGAACGCCGGGAACGTTTGGGCACCGGCCGGATATCGTCAGAGCCGGTAAGTGGCCCAGAAACACGGGTACCACGAGCCGAAGGAACCGACGCCCGACACAGAACGGCAGCAGCCTCTACCACAGGGGAAACCGGGCCACACACAGCAGGAGGCTCCTCAGCCACCCCAGCACCAAGCACATCCGGGACCCGAGTCACGGACACAGGGCCAGGCGCAGCATCAGAAGACGAGGGAGAAGACAACGACGTCACACAGGGGGCGCCAGGAAGGCCCACGGGAGCAGCTGGAACAGCGACAGGAGCAGGCAGACCGACCGACGGTACCTTAAGAACCGGAGGAGGGACGGCAACAACCGGAGGAACGGTAGGCGCCGCCGGGGAAGCTGCAGCAGCAGACGGGACGCGCACCACCTCATCAACATCACCGGAGACTGCCTCCAGAGGGAGCGGCGGGAAATCCTCGTCGCGGAACAAGTTGACAGGAGCAGCAGGGGCCTCAGAGCACCCGGCAGCCTGATGCCCCAACAGGCCACACCGGAAACAGGTACGAGGCTGCCGGGCATAATACACCCGGACGTAGTACCCCATAAGCCGGACAGAAGAAGGTATATCCGACCGCAGGCGCATCCCCAACGTGCGAATGTTTATACGCCTCCCAGCATACCGCCCCAAGGAGAGCGAGTTCACCCGCACGCTGACAACAGTACCAAACCCCCCGAAGTAACCCTAGAGGAGGTCATCAGGGAACTCCAGGGGCGCACCATGGATACTAACATAAGTCAGGGCACCACTGCGGTCCGAAATCGCCACAGAGCCGGCATCGTCTGGCAACGGCAATGTACGCCCCCCGTACCGACGGAGGAAGTCCTGGTACTCGTCCTCCCCCACGAACTTAATTAATAACAACCCGATGGGCCGTAACTAGCTCCACACCGTAAACAGTTTCAACCGGAACACGAAGCATGTCACACATCACCATCTCGATGGTCGGATAACCAGCCTTACAAGTGAACTCCAGGCCCACGGAGTTCACACGCTGAACAGGAGGAAGATGGCTCCCCATGTCAGAACTGCCATGTCAATGCAGCCAGGCAGGCAACAAAACTGGTAGGGCAGGGACGCCCACACCACCTGGCGACCAAAACAGCAAATAACTCCAACAGCCACAGAGGGTCGGTAAACGTCCTCACTCCACGGTCGCTAGCAGTCGACTCGTCATGAGGGTGAAGGGTGATAGTTAAAAGAGTGCAGTGTGACTATTCTTGCAGTCAATAATGGCATACATCTTTAACTTACATTATATATATTCCTGTACGAGCATTTCCTGAAATTTAGGGCAGTGATTGCCAGACATGTAGAGCAGGTGAAACGTCATATTAGTGTTAAAAAAAAGTCAACTAAGGGGGCCATATTACTGAAAAAATGCGATAAATGAAGAAAACTGGTTTGATTTCAATCAAACTTTTTTTATTAGTAGTATGTAAAATTTGATTCAAAAGGCCCAAGTCTCAGCATCGTAGCATAAATAGGAAGGGAGAAAAAAATGTTGAATTATGTGTTGAAAATTTTCCAAAACAGTCAAAAATTTACATCAAACAAAAGTGTCAACTGAAATCATGTCTATGACTCTAAGCTATCACAATAGCATATAATAAAGTATTTTAATATTTAGGTTTATACAAAAAAAATGTAAACAAAAAATGGAGATTTTTTTTCTCGATTTTTTTTCATATTTTTTATCAGCCGATTTGCATGAAACTTATACACCTTACAGAACTTAAGAATATTTGTATGGATGCAAATTTTGGAAGAAATTGGTTGAAGTCAACTTCAACCACAGGAGGCAGAATCTTTGATTTTATTTATTGTCCATTAACATAAAATTTCACAGCTTTTGCTTCACATAACACAGCTTTCATTTTTGTTCAATTTACATGAAATTTACATCTTATATGTAGGGTTTATGTCTCTACAGACTGTATACAGCATTTTTTCCTAGGTTCATTTATTGATTTTATACTTCATTTTCAAACATGAAATATTGGCATGACCTATTGGGGAACTTTGACTACTTGTATTAGTAAAACTAAACATATTTTGGATAATGCTTTCAATACAAATACTTTATTATATGCTAATGTATTAGATGAGTGTCATAGAAATGATTTCATTTGAAACTGATAGGTTGTGAAATTTATTGAAAATGTGTAAAATTCGTTGGAAAAAAAGAACAATAACTCTCTTTCTATTTAGGGTGCGATACTGAAACATAGAACAGTTGCAGTCCTTCTTATGTACAACTAGTAAACAAGGTTTGGTTGACATTAAACAACATTTAAAAATCGTGTAATATGGCACCTAATATGCAGCATGATAGTTGGTGAATAATATTTAAAGGAGAAGCTAGGACGGATGGGAAACTGATCATCAATATGACAGTGGTTGAGACATCAAACCACTACTCTGTTCTAAAGTAAGAGAACTTGATCAGAAACCAAAATGAGAAGTATACCGGAAACGAAAGGAAGAACTAGAATGTGCATCCTGTAAACAGGAGCTGTACGTAACAACAAAAATGGTAGGAGGTTGTAGGATATTGGGTACTCACAAATACGCTACCTGGAAAGGGCCTTCTTCTCCAGCAGTGCAAGAAATAGAGTAAGAGTATGTTTTTTAGGGCAGTCCCCCCCCCCCCCCCGTGTGGGTGGACCCACAGTCCGCTCAGTGGGTGGACACAATATGTGATGACGTGGTAAAGCCGAGGAGTTATTGGATACATGTAAAGTTACATTAGACACGATCATGGGTGAGTGAGAGGTTGTGGTTGTGTGCAGAGTTGAGAATCATCAGTGACTCTCAACTCTGCACAATCATTAGAGTCATTGGTGTACATTTTCGTCTTGAAAATTGTTACAAAAATACTTCAATAGCAAATATGAATAACTGGGGCACTTACACTGACAGACGCATAAGACGGAATAGTGCCTAAGACTTCAAACTGTTCCTGGATAATGACAGGAGTAAATAACAGAAAGAGAAAGGTAACTTAAAAGGTACTTCACACGGAAAAATATTAATAAGCAATTCCATCCCAGTCAAAGTAATGAAAACCGTTGGGGTAAAAATATTATGGAGGTGTAGGTCATAAACACAACACCCTGAGGGAGTGATACACCCAGAAAGAGTATTACAACAGTAGATGACTCAGGGTACTTCTCTGCATAGACACAATACATCAGTGGTTCTTGTCATTTCTGGAGTCACAGACCCATTTGAAAATCAGGTGAGAGCTATGGACTAGAAGCTATGGATCACCTCCCAAAAAAGCTACTATACGAGTCATAAATACTCACACTCCGCCTAAGGAAAACAGAAACAAGCAACACTTAGTGGGCCAGCCAGAGGCTTAGGGCCCGCACAGGAATTTCCCTGCAAAAGAAAAGTCCCCCAAAATATGCACATAATACAATTTGCATGATATGGATATACTTTATTTGAAAATGTATTGCTCAAACTGTGTATGATATACATAAAGTATGAATAGAGCCCATTTTAGACCTATTGGTCTTCATGTACCCCATATACAGAAAATAACTTCTCACAGAAAAAGGCTTTGTTTTTAAAAAACATAAAATTATAAATAATATTTTGTATTATTAAGGACTAATATTAACAGCATTAAAGTCATGGGGGAACCACCTATTCGAATGCTTGTTACGAATGTTAGTCCCTCTTGCCTCGTTAAACACTTTACCTGTCGACCATTCATAACCTGGATCATTTTTCCTTTTGAGGGACGGCGGCAGCGATGATGAGTGTGGTAGACTTTTTTTATACAAGAGTTCTTACATTCTTGTACGTTCTCAGACGTACAAGAAAATGTCTAATGCGTACTATTAATTATTAATTACTAATTATTAGATGTTCCAACCAGCACTCCTCATACTTTCACAGCTTCCCTATGATAAGACTCATGCATTTACCTGGTTCCTAACTATATAATTTTGTTTATTAATTTTTACATGCAAAGCACGCGAGGAAATAACATCAGTACATACAGAAAACAAGGCAAAAAAACAAAATAACAAAGCCAGACGCCTGAAGGGCCACAGAACATAGAACATAAAACAGAAATCACAAGGGTACAAAAATCACACTCCAGAAGGGTCCAAGATAGAAGGGCCTATTCATACTTCTCCGAAAAGTGCGCCACCGGAAACCGGACGCAATACCCCTCCCAAAGAATTGCTATAGCAGGATTAATAGGCACACGAGGATGCGCCGTTACATCTGGAAATCCGGTCATAAATGCAAGGGAACCAGGCACCCACACAATATCTGGGCACACAGGGATCGTCAACACCCGCACCCACATCGAGAGCGTGTCACGAGCACAAATTTCTTGAAAAGCAGCCTCACTATTAGCCTGAATGTCCTGGTCATCCTCGCCAGACTCGGCCGCTGCGGGTTGCACCACTGGAGGTGGCGCCATGGGAGGCAGCGCAACAGGAGAAGGCGCCACGGGAGGTGGCACCACAGGGGCCACGGAATTTGGCGCCATAGGGGCCACATCCGGAACATCCTCTGGTACGGGCACCAGCACAGAATCACCACGTCGAACATCTTACCTCAGGATCACCACCAGGCCCTGGCCCTCATCACCAGCTGCACCATCCACCACAGGAGGAGGAACCACCCCCCCCCCCCCCACTGCAGGGAACCCCTGCAGGAGAAGAAACAGATGTTAACATAGGGACATGGGTATCAGTGGCAGCAGCAGGGACGTGCACCTCTGGCATCACAGTCGCAGTCGACACCGTCGCCTCAGGGACCACTGCACCTATACCCGCAGACTCGTAGGCGGCAAATTCACCCACATCGGCCCAGGAAGCAAGAGAAGAATGCATCGAGCGCTTGGGACCCGGCCGTACATCTTCAGGGCCGGAGACGGAACTAGAAACATGGGAAACGCAAGGGGGGCGCACGTTCGCACAACGCAAAACGTCAGCAGCCTCAATGACAGAAGGGACTGGTCCCACCTCAGCAGGAGACCCCGCCTATACATCACCCCCAAGCACAGCCGGGATGACAAAACAGGAGCTGCAAGACCAGGTGGAGGGGTCAAACGCAAAAGACAGACGGGCAAGCGCAGCAGACGGAGAAGCTAAAGACGGCGATGGAGCACTCGGAAGAACTGCAACAGCACCAGGAACGCAAGTTGCAGCAGGACATCCAACTGAGGTCGGCACAACCACCAGGGCACCATCCCTCCCGGGAGCATGTACACCAGCCGACACCTGGCGCGGCACCTCAGCCAAACGTACGTCCACAAATTTATCCACCGGCTCCTTCTCCACAGCCAACGGCGGGAAATCTTCCTCACGAAAGAGATTCACGTGGGGGATGACAGCCGCTGAGCAGGTGGCAGCGAGGTGGCCCAACAAACCAAAGCGAAAGCAGGTGCGTAGCTGTCGTGCATAGTATATTCTAAAGTAATACCCCATTAGTCGCACAGAGGACGGGGATGTCCGAACGCAGCCGCATCCCTAGAGTGCGAAGTAATAGTCCGAACGCCCTTAAATTTACCGGAGGAAAGCATATTCAATCTGGCACTGATGTAAGTGCCATACCGCCCGAAATATATCCGCAGCAATTCCTTTGGGAACTCGAGGGGCGCACCATGCACACTAACGAAGGTAAGAGCACCACTCTGGTCAGAGATAACGACCGTACCAGTAGTGTCCGGCACCGGAAACGACCGCCCCTCTTAACGGCACAAAAATACCCTGTAATCATCCTCATCAGCAAACTTTACTATAGCCCGATGGGAGGACACCAACTCTACTCCATTGATCGCAGCCACATCAACGCGCAGCATGTCACACATCACCAGTTCCACCGCCGGATAATCATCCTTGCCGGTAAACTACAGGCCCACCGAATGAACCCGCAAAACAGGGTGGGGGAGGGGAGGCCACCCTC
Source organism: Procambarus clarkii (assembly GCF_040958095.1). Lineage (NCBI taxonomy): Eukaryota > Metazoa > Arthropoda > Malacostraca > Decapoda > Cambaridae > Procambarus > Procambarus clarkii. The sequence goes on along the minus strand of NC_091218.1, from coordinate 26,485,615 downwards.
CATCACTCAGGCCACGTCAGCACACCACCTGCGGTCCGCCAATTACCCAGGTTGAGTTCGCCCTGAGCAGCCGTGGCGTGCGGACGTGTCCCATCCACTGTGACTGCTGAGGTTGTTTGCCAATTTGGTCACCAGGTGGTGGAAGCGTTTCTGCCCTCCCAGTGTTGTTGCCTGCCTGGCTGTGTGCTGACGTGGCAGTTCTGACATAGGGGGCCTTCCAATTCCTCCTGTTCTACGTGTGAATTCCGTGGGGCTGGATTTCTAGTGTTAGGCTGGTTATCCAGCCGTTGAGTTGGTGATGTGCGACATGCTTCATGTCCCGGTGGAGGCTGTCTACGGACTTGAGCTTGTTACGGCCCACCGGATGATTGTCAAGTTCGTGAGGGAGGAGGAGTATCGGGACTTCCTCCGTCGGTACGAAGGGCGTTCGTTGCAGTTGCCGAATGGCGCCGGCTCTGTTGTGGTCTCGGACCGCAGTGGTGCCCTGACTTATGTCAGTGTGCACGGTGCGCCCCTGGAGTTCCCTGAAGACCTTCTCCGGCGCTTCATTGGGAGGTATGGTGCTGTCATCAGTGTGCGGGTGAACTCGCTTTCATCGGGGAAGTATGCTGGGAAACGGATGAACATCCGTACCTTAGGTATGTGCCTGCGGTCGGATATCCCATCTTCTGTCCGGCTGCTGAGTTATTACGTTCGGGTGTATTATGCCCGGCAGCCCCATACCTGTTTCCGTTGTGGCCAGTTAGGGCATCAGGCTGCCGGGTGCTCTGAGGCCCCTGCTGCACCTGTTAACTTGTTCCGAGAAGAGGATTTCCCGCCGCTCCCTCAGGGCGTGGATTCCGGAGATGAAGCGGGGCAGGTCCCGTTCGCTGCTGATGCGCCCCCCCCCCCCCCTGCGTCACCCGACGTGCCCCCGGTGGTTGTTGTCCCTCCTCCGGGTGTTCCGGTGGCTCCTGTCGCTGGTCAATTTGCTGTGCCAGTTGCTCCCGAGGGTCTTCCGGATGGTCTTTGCGAGTCGTCTACATCTTCCTCGTCTCCTGCTGCTGTGCCTGACCCTGAGCCCTTGCCAGGTGTTACGGCTGCGCTGGGTGCTGGGGGAGCTGCGGAGCATCCTGTAGTGTGCGGCCCGGTTCCCCCTGTGGTTGAGGCTTGTGACGGTGTTCCCCCCCTTATATTTCTCCCACGCCTGCAGTAAGAGTCATGTCCACTTTACCCAAGCGTTCTCTAGGTCGCAGGCATCAATTTGATATATGGGAGAGAGTGGAGTGTTCTTGGAGAGCCGAGAAATTTGTGAAACAGTAATATTTTGGCCTGTGGTTTAGGCCCTTTAGGAAGCCAAGATGGCGCTGGCTCTCCTGTTTCCCCGCCAAAACGGTGTGACGTCAGTGACACCGGATTGGTCACCGACAGCAATGTGGCACCGAGAGCCAATGAAAACCTCCCGTGGCGAAAGTGACGTCACGAAAGGAAGGGGGTCCGGGCAGCGCGCTGCGTTGGCGCCAGCAGCCAGACACTACACGTCAAGGAGGTTGGACGTGCGACGATTGGTCCTGTCAGTTTGACAGTTGTTTCCCGCTCCCGTGGATTTACGCGTCACCTGAAGTCTGCCAGTACTCTGTGAGGTCTTCCCTAGTTCATGTGTTGAACCAGAGAGGGAATCGACGGTTATTGAGCAACAAGTGCTCCAGGACAGGTACTGTGCAAGAAGAAGTGAAGTCTGTGCAGTGACGTAGGCGACGTCTGAGGCAGTTCACCCATTTGTGACAGCGTAGTGGCTGACCAGAGCCACTGGGTAGCAGAGGAAGAAGAGGACTAGCTGGGAATCCGGACGACTGCAGCCGAGACGTAGGCGGCAGCCGCAGCTGGGAGAAGTCGACGGCCAGGAGACCGACTCCAACCCTTCAAGAAGTCGAGGAGGAGCACGGATCTGCAGGGAAGAAGGCACGGAGACGACGCGCTAAACGGTGGGACGGCGAGTGGTTCCTGTAGGACACGACAACGTGTGTGTGGGGGCGTTCCCGACACGAGGACCAGGAGCTACATCTCAACTCTCATCGGAGGATAGGTTGAAGTAGGTGTTTCTAGTTTCCCTCCCCATTCCCCTTTAGTCAGCTATATTATTCGGCTATATTACCTAGCCTGAGGATTTTATATGTCGTGAGCAAGTCTCACCCATGTCACAGTAAGGCACCAGTGTGCAGTATAGTACTATCAAGAGTACTTATAATATTCATGTTTATTATTGGTGTGTACAAGCACCCGGAACAAGTGATAAATTTACTGTGTTTTGTATATCTTTCTAGAGACTTTGAAGTGAACATATAGTGATAAATTATATATAATATTATGCCAGTATTTGGAAGTTAGGCTATGTGCCCAGAAACTATTTATTTACCATTTATTGATGTCTGATTTATATACATTATATATGTCTATGTTCATGCAGTGATTAATCATTTGTGAGTACAGTGAATTATTGTGTTATCGCCCACGAAAGGAAGTACTGAAAACTCCAGTGTTAAATACTTCATAATATATCATTGAATGAAGGGCAGTGTAGAACCATTACAGTGAGTCATTGTCGCATTGATTGTAGAAACGACTGTTTGAGCCCGAATACAGTGTAGCTAAGTAATACGTGCTGTTGTTGAAAATATCGAGTGTGCGAGTTTCTAATAATATTGGAGAACTTAAAGAAACAGCGCGCGACGCCAGGAAAACAAGCAATAAACTTTCGCGCGGAGCCAGGCGCTCAGCTGATTCGTGACATTGACGAGAGGGGGAGGTGTTGCCACTTAGTGAGTGCATAATATTCGTGGGAACGACCGGCACCAGCCAGGATCAGCTGATTTATTTATTGATATGACCTTGTGACATCTTTCATGAATTTTAAGTAAAATACAAAATTACTGTTGTGTTTGTATCATCCCCTCCATTGATCTTGTGGCTATATTATACTGGAAAGCAAAGAGTGATAAGAGTAAGTACCTGCCTGATCTCCTGATCTATTGAGTGTGACCTTGCCAAGGCTACCACAATTCAACCAGTCCACTGAGGTGTTACTGGACACCGAAAACACCAGTTGGCGACCTTGTGGTTAATAGTAAAGCCCTATTGTTGGGGCGGGCCACACAACAGTTAAGTAAACAAGAAGTGTGTTCCCACTCCTTCTCAATCAGAAGGCCGGTTGGGATTGACTGGGATACTCTCCTGGCGTGCAGTGGCGCCGAAAGGATTGGAGTGAAGACCCGCAGGGCTACGATGAGTGACCTTGAGCACAACTGTTGCTCACCGAGTAAAGAGATAAGAACTGTAAGTACCCCAACATTGGCGACCTTGCCAGGATAAGTGCTGATTACGGTTGCTCACCGGAGGTAAAACCCCAACATTGGCGACCTTGCCAGGATACGATCGAAATAAAGGTTGCAGTGGTGTTACTTGGCAGTGGTATTAGAGATCAGGTGCAGGTTATCACTCATAGCACAAGATGGAGGATGATAAAGTAGCAAGGTTTATTGACACTAGAGACGAACAGGTGCTGGAGGAGTGCACCAAGGCACAGTTACAGGCAATAGCAAATCATTTTGGAGTAAAGCTGAGATCTGCCAGAGTTGGTGAAAGAAGATTAGAGATAATGGCACAGCTCAGGGCACGAGACGAAGCTTTGGGGGAGGAACGGCCCCAAACACCTGCCAGTGTGGGAGAACACCTGAGTATTGGTGGAAGCAGCAGGGGATCCAGCGGCAGCAGGCACAGCGTTAAGCTGGAAATAATGAAGTTGCAGCTGGAAGCACAACTGAAGCGAGAAGAGCGAGAAGCGCAGCTGAGGAGAGAAGAAGCACAGCAGCGCAAAGAAGAGCGAGAAGCAGAAGCACAACTGAAGCGTGAGGAGCGAGAAGCACAGCTGAAGCGTGAGGAGCGAGAAGCACAGCTGAGGCGTGAGGAGCGAGAAGCACAGCTACGCAGGGAAGAACGAGAGCGAGAAGCACAGCTACGCAGGGAAGAACACGGGCGAGAAGCTAGGATGAGACAGCTGGAGATAGAAGCCAACAAGGAGGTGGAGCTGAAGCGAGCTGAACTAGGACTAGGTGTACCTGCTCCGCCGCAACAGGAAGACCGACGAGTGAGGGAACGAGATCTGCCGGTCTTTGTGCCTAATGAAGCCGAATGTTTTTTCGACCACTTTGAAAGAGTTGCTGCTTTGAAGAGGTGGCCGAGGGCGGAGTGGGCGGAGCTGGTTCAGGGGAGGCTAACAGGTGAAGCTCGTGAAGCCTACACTATGCTCGACTTCCAAGAATGCACCAACTACGATGCGGTAAAACGAGCTGTGCTCCATTCCTTCAAGCTCACGCCTGAATGTTACAGGAAGAGGTTTAGGGAATGTACCCGTTCACCAGGAAAGTCTTATGCGGAGACGGCGAGGGACATGGAGCGAAAGTTCCTTAAGTGGCTGGACTCTGAAGGAGCGAGGTCGGTTGAAGAGGTCAAGGAGCTAATGGTCATGGAAAAGTTTATGTCCGTGCTCTCTCCTGAGATCAGGGTGAGAGTAAAGGAGGCGGACATAAAGGATCTGAGGGCTGCAGCCGACCGAGCCGACATGCTAGAGGAAGCATTACGCCCACGCCGAGAGGGACAGCACCGATCACCCGTGAACTCCGATAACAGTAGGAATTATAGGAGGACAGATAGATGGAGGACGGGAGCGAGTTCCCCTAAGTCCTACCACTCGAGTTGGGACAACCGAGGATCAAGAGGTGCTGCAGAGCCGATAGAGAAGAACCAAGCTGAGAGCTCGGGAGCTGTTGCTGCAACGAAGGAGGCGACAAATGGTTCGAGAAAGACACAGGGAGCGACGGCCTCTGAAGGCAGTGCTAAGGCGAGCGGTGGCGGATGGTCTCCGACGAGGGTCCGCTGCTACAACTGCGGAATATTCGGACACGTCGCGCGGGAATGCAGACGCCCTAAGCAGCAGGGACACGTTGCTTTAGTGATGTTCGAGGACCAGAGGGCCGAGAGAGTGCGGGATGAACCCGTGCTGAATGGGGAGAAGGAAGTTCACCCATTCGTGTGTCAGGGAACCGTAAGGATGGGGGACGCAGACCCCATCCCAGTGAAAATCTTAAGAGACACTGGGGCCGGTATTACCCTGGTGAGTGAAACCCTGTTCCCCGAGGGTTACGAGAATACCAGTGTGGGAGTGGCAAGTGTGACCACTGTGGGAGGCCCAGTGAGGATGCCCCTACACCAGGTAACGTTGAACTCTGACTATGGCTGCCAGACCCTAGTGGTGGGGGTCTGTACATCAGTGCCCAAGATGGAGGCACAGGTCATCTTGGGGAATGACGCGTGTGGAGGATATGTCCTTCCGAATCTCGTGAAAGGCGAAGAGTGCCTAGAACAATACAAGGAGACGGGCGGAGAGTTAAATGCCTGTGGGGACGAGAAGGGAATCGCCCCGGTGGCGTTCCCAGTTTGTGCTGTGATACCGAGACAACGCGAAGAACAAGGAGGTTGTGGATCTGATGGGGCTGAGGAGACGTCCGACAGCCTGGGAATAGATCACCTCTTCGTAGGACCCGGAGAACGAGCGGAGGGCGAAGGTAGCCCGAATGGTGAGTTGCAGGTGACCCTCACCAGTTCTCTAAGGGTAGACCGCGCTCGTCTTGGAGAGTTGCAGTAGGAGGAGTTCCCCGAATTGATTACTGAGGCAAAAGGAGGACGTGTGGGGCCTGAGAAGGCTTACTTTCCATTTATCTATATTATATGTGCCATGCTATCCATGCTGAGGGAACGATGGACACCAGGAGCGACCGTGGGAATGGTGAATGAATATGTCCAGAAGTTCAAAGAACGTCTCACTCGAGCGAAGGAACTAGCTGGGAATCATCTGAAGGAGGCGCAGCATAAGATGTCGGAGTGGTACGACAAGAGAGTTACGCAGAGGGATTTCCAGGTCGGGTCCCGGGTGATGGTTTTGCTGCCAGGTAAAGGTAGGGTGACCGAGTCGCGGTTCGAGGGACCGTACCAGGTGCCGCGGCGGTTGGGTCCAGTGTCGTACGAGATTGGGAAACCGGACAGACCCCGAAAGAAGCAGGTGTAGACCGCCTGAAACCTTTCTTCACTGTGGAAGGAGGAGCCGCCAGGCAGGACGGAACGATGACCCGAGAACCCCAGCGGAAGACGGTTCTGTGTGTACAGGGGGACCGAGAACTCCCGGAGGAGGAAGGAAAGTGGTCCAGGGCGGACGGCACCCGTCTCACCAACACTGAGAGTCTGACAAAGATCAAGGTCAAGCACATCAAGGGGAAGGACAACGTAGTAGCAGATGCCCTATCCCGTATGCACTAACCAGACATGACTCTTATTTTAAGGGGAGGGGTATGTGACGGTGTTCCCCCCTTATATTTCTCCCACGCCTGCAGTAAGAGTCATGTCCACTTTACCCAAGCGTTCTCTAGGTCGCAGGCATCAATTTGATATATGGGAGAGAGTGGAGTGTTCTTGGAGAGCCGAGAAATTTGTGAAACAGTAATATTTTGGCCTGTGGTTTAGGCCCTTTAGTAAACCAAGATGGCGCTGGCTCTCCTGTTTCCCCGCCAAAACAGTGTGACGTCAGTGACACCGGATTGGTCACCGACAGCAATGTGGCACCGAGAGCCAATGAAAACCTCCCGTGGCGAAAGTGACGTCACGAAAGGAAGGGGGTCCGGGCAGCGCGCCGCGTTGGCGCCAGCAGTCAAACACGACACGTCAAGGAGGTTGGACGTGCGACGATTGGTCCTGTCAATTTGACAGTTGTTTCCCGCTCCCGTGGATTTACGCGTCACCTGAAGTCTGCCAGTACTCTGTGAGGTCTTCCCTAGTTCATGTGTTGAACCAGAGAGGGAATCGACGGTTATTGAGCAACAAGTGCTCCAGGACAGGTACTGTGCAAGAAGAAGTGAAGTCTGTGCAGTGACGTAGGCGACGTCTGAGGCAGTTCACCCATTTGTGACGGCGTAGTGGCTGACCAGAGCCACTGGGTAGCAGAGGAAGAAGAGGACTAGCTGGGAATCCGGACGACTGCAGCCGAGACGTAGGCGGCAGCCGCAGCTGGGAGAAGTCGACGGCCAGGAGACCGACTCCAACCCTTCAAGAAGTCGAGGAGGAGCACGGACCTGCAGGGAAGAAGGCACGGAGACGACGCGCTAAACGGTGGGACGGCGAGTGGTTCCTGTAGGACACGACAACGTGTGCGTGGGGGCGTTCCCGACACGAGGACCAGGAGCTACATCTCAACTCTCATCGGAGGATAGGTTGAAGTAGGTGTTTCTAGTTTCCCTCCCCATTCCCCTTTAGTCAGCTATATTATTCGGCTATATTACCTAGCCTGAGGATTTTATATGTCGTGAGCAAGTCTCACCCATGTCACAGTAAGGCACCAGTGTGCAGTATAGTACTATCAAGAGTACTTATAATATTCATGTTTATTATTGGTGTGTACAAGCACCCGGAACAAGTGATAAATTTACTGTGTTTTGTATATCTTTCTAGAGACTTTGAAACGAACATATAGTGATAAATTATATATAATATTATGCCAGTATTTGGAAGTTAGGCTATGTGCCCAGAAACTATTTATTTACCATTTATTGATGTCTGATTTATATACATTATATATGTCTATGTTCATGCAGTGATTAATCATTTGTGAGTACAGTGAATTATTGTGTTATCGCCCACGAAAGGAAGTACTGAAAACTCCAGTGTTAAATACTTCATAATATATCATTGAATGAAGGGCAGTGTAGAACCATTACAGTGAGTCATTGTCGCATTGATTGTAGAAACGACTGTTTGAGCCCGAATACAGTGTAGCTAAGTAATACGTGCTGTTGTTGAAAATATCGAGTGTGCGAGTTTCTAATAATATTGGAGAACTTAAAGAAACAGCGCGCGACGCCAGGAAAACAAGCAATAAACTTTCGCGCGGAGCCAGGCGCTCAGCTGATTCGTGACATTGACGAGAGGGGGAGGTGTTGCCACTTAGTGAGTGCATAATATTCGTGGGAACGACCGGCACCAGCCAGGATCAGCTGATTTATTTATTGATATGACCTTGTGACATCTTTCATGAATTTTAAGTAAAATACAAAATTACTGTTGTGTTTGTATCATCCCCTCCATTGATCTTGTGGCTATATTATACTGGAAAGCAAAGAGTGATAAGAGTAAGTACCTGCCTGATCTCCTGATCTATTGAGTGTGACCTTGCCAAGGCTACCACAATTCAACCAGTCCACTGAGGTGTTACTGGACACCGAAAACACCAGTTGGCGACCTTGTGGTTAATAGTAAAGCCCTATTGTTGGGGCGGGCCACACAACAGTTAAGTAAACAAGAAGTGTGTTCCCACTCCTTCTCAATCAGAAGGCCGGTTGGGATTGACTGGGATACTCTCCTGGCGTGCAGTGGCGCCGAAAGGATTGGAGTGAAGACCCGCAGGACTATGATGAGTGACCTTGAGCACAACTGTTGCTCACCGAGTAAAGAGATAAGAACTGTAAGTACCCCAACATTGGCGACCTTGCCAGGATAAGTGCTGATTACGGTTGCTCACCGGAGGTAAAACCCCAACAGGCTGCTGCCGTACTGCGACGGGCGTCGGTTCGCACGGTTTGTGAGGCCAGTGGTTCTGGATCCGCCTTCGGCAGTGAGGATGTGCAGCCGGTGCCCATGCGTTCCAGGCGTTCTTCGACTGCTTGGGCTGATGTGGAGGACTTCGGCACAGGTGGAGCTTCAGGCGATGATGTGGCGGTTCCGGGTGCTTCGCGCTCTACGTCGATGGTGCTTGCTGACGTCCATGTGTCTGCTGTTGACAATGTTTGTACCTATTATTTACCTCCTGTTCTTTCTCGTGCAGAAGGTTCTCCATAGTGGGGGGGTGGTCGCTCCTACAGACGTGGATGGTGAGAGTTCTGTTGCGCGCCGAGGCATCGAGCTGGTACTGAAGAAGGATGCCAAGCATGGGGGGTCCCAGCAGGTACAACGTTCGGTGGTTGACGCGGGGCCCTGTGAGGCAGCCGAGGAGGCTCCCAGTGCGCTGCCCATTGCCCGGCCTTGTGGGAAGGAGCCCCTCCCTCTCGTCTTGGCCTCCGGAGTGCCGCATGATGCTCAGCATCCTTTGTGGTTTGACATTGTTGACCGCGTGCATCCTGTTCCGTGGTGCCCTTCTTCCATCTGGGTACAGCGGGCTTGGTGTTTTGTTGTGGGTGTGCCGGAGTTAATGCCTGATCCTCGTACTGTTAATAATGAACCTGTTCCGGATGACGTCATGTTACTGTGGGAGGCGTATTGTGTTCGATTCCCGGCGGCGGAGTGGCCGGATAAGTATGAACAATTTGAGTAGTCTGTGTGCTTGCTGTGACCTGTGGTTTATTGCAATGTGGTGTACCTATTGTGCGCCCTTCAGGCCGGTGTTGTTTTTTGTTGTATTTATTATATTTCCGTTACCCTTCTGTCCGGTGTTGTTGTGTTTCATTGTGTTTATGCTCATTGTTGTGTTTTTGTTGTCGGACCTTGAACTTGAACTTGTCGGCCCTTCAGGCCGATATTTAGTGTATTTGTGTTACTTTGTATTAATTTGCTTTGTGCTTTTGTATTTTTTTGTTGTCTGATTGTTTGTTATTGGTTTATTATTTTATTGTATTTATTCGCATGTTCGCATGTAAAAATAAAAATAAAAATAAAAAATTACCCCGGGCAAGCAACCTATATATTAGGGAGTTATATTATTAAGCGTTAATAGTTATAAATATCAAGAAGTTATATTTCATCTTGTCTATTACATTCCAGTATCTTTTGTTGTAGTATGTCATTGTGATATATTGGGTCATTATACATGTATTAGAATATACCATTGTATTGTATTATACAATATTGTACTTACCTAATTTTGCTTGCAGGGGTTGAGCTCTGACTCTTTGGTCCCACCTCAACAGTTGTATTATACAGCTTGGCTGGGTGGCCGAGTGGATAGCGCTCTAGGCTCGTGGACCTAGGGACCAGGGTTCGATCCCCCGCACCCGGCGGAGACAGATGGGCAGAGTTTCCTTAACCCTGATTTATCTAGCAGTAAATAGATACCTAGGAGTTAGACAGCTGCTACAGACTGCTTCCTTGGTGTGTGTGTGTGTGTGTGTGTGTGTGTGTGTGTGTGTGTGTGTGTGTGTGTGGAGGAAAAAAAGAAAAAAAGTTAGTAGTTAGTAACAGTTGATTGATTGACAGTTGAGAGGTGGGCCGAAAGTCCGTCTATATATATTATTTATATTTAGATTTATATATACAAGAATTTAGATTTATTTAGATCAATATTTATATTTATATATACAAGAATTCTTACATTTTTTAATTCCACTAGCACGCAAAGCGTTTTGGGCAAGCCTTTACCTAATTTCCCCCTAATACGACCTGCCAAATCCTTTAACTACCAGATACCAATTCATTGCTGAGTGAACAGAGGCAACAGTTAAGGATTGGCGCCAAGTAAATTCTCCCCGGCCAGGATATGAACCCAGGCCAAAGCGCTCGCGAAACGCAAGCCGAGTGTGTTACAACTTCGCCACGTGGACTGTCATGGACTTACTTGATATGACCACGTGTTGGCAGAGTGGTCATAAGCCTGTAACCAGTTTAATTATTAATTGTATCTTATCTGTACTTTGTTTATTTTATTTTATCTGTTAGTATCCAGTGCAGTAAACTGGTAAATAGTTGTTTGATTTTTTCATTTACTTTTGATATCAGGATTGAGCAGTCCTAACAGAATTAATTGGGGCTGCTGAGTTTACAAACCTTACTGCTAGTTATTTATTTATTTATTTACTTATTTATTTATTTTTATTTATGTACGAGAAGGTACACTGGGGGTTAACAGAGAACATAGAAATTAAGTTGAATTTATATTTTTGTAAAGCCAATAGCACGCATAGCGTTTCGGGCAAGTCCTTAAACTAACAGGTAATTTTTAAACAATTAACAGTAAAATTGACAAACAATTTTTACAGGTTCTTTACAGCTTCACTTTACAGGTACAGATAATTTTAAGTAAATCAATTACAGTAGAATTGACAAGTTTTTTGTTTACTGGTACATTTCAAGAAAGTTAGACACAAAATTTGATGGCTACATATTGGTAGATTTGAATAATACACAATAATACCAATACACTATAATGAACAAGGATTACTAGGTACATTAGGATAACATTTCAGGGTTATACATTGGTTCACTGAAACACAATATGAGGATCATTACAAGGAATAATGCAGTAGAATATGCACTAAATACAACAACCATGATATCAGATGATATCTAAGATTACAATGGTAAAGTAATATGGCTTAGGTACAAATATTGGGAGATTGGGTAGCACTAAATACAATGCGATGATAAAGCACTAGGTAGAAAACAATGAAGATGAAATTAGGTAATTTTTGGTTTTATTTTTTAATAATTCAAAAGTTGGACAGCTTTTCAATTCATTAGGGAGTGAGTTTCATAGACCTAGTCCCTTTATTTGCCTAGAGTGTTTACACAGATTAAGTTTGACTCTGGGAATATCAACGAGATATTTATGTCTGGTGTGGAGAGTATGTGTTCTATCACATCTGTCCAGGAAGAGTTTCAGAACAGGGTTTGCACTTAGAAAATGGGTTTTACAAATGTAATTGACACAAGAAAACGTATGGAGTGAATTTATGTTTAGCATGTTTAGGGATTTAAACAGGGGAGCTGTGTGTTGTCTGAAAGCAGAGTTTATTATTGTCCTGATAACAGATTTTTGCTGGGTGATGATGGGCTTGAGGTAGTTTGCAGAGGTTGAACCCCAAGCACAGATACCATAAGTAAAACAGGGATAGATAGGTGCATAATAGAGTGAGAGGAGAGCAGAGTAGGGTACATAATATCTGATCTTAGAGAGTATACCAAATGGTTTAAAAACCTTTTTAGTTATGTGTTGTATGTGGGTGCTGAAGTTGAGTCTCTTGTCTAAGTATAGGCCAAGGAACTTTCCATCATTTTTATTGTTAATAATAATAATAATAATAATAATAACAATTAATAATAATAATTAATAATAATAATAATTTATTTAGGAACAGTACATACATAGTTGCAGAGTTACAGTACAAACATTCTGTTAGATTTAAAGATAGAGGTAGTACATACAATACCTAAAGCCACTAGTATGCATAGCATTTCGGGCAAGGAGAGGTGGGGAAAAAACACTTAGACTAATTTTTACATGATCTATCTGAAGCTCAATTGCATTTGTTGATTTGCTTCCAAATAAGATGTAGTAAGTCTTTTCTATGTTTAGTGTGATTTTATTGGTTGACATTCACAAGTGGACTTTTTTTAATTCATTGTTTACAACATTATTTAATATGAATGGGTTGGGGTCAGAGTAGATGAGGGAAGTATCATCAGCAAACAATATAGGTTTGAGCATGTTAGACACATTAGGCAGATCATTGATGTATATAAGAAACAGTAGGAGGTCCTAGGATGCTGCCCTGTGGCACCTTTACGGTTATTATGTAGAGTAGAAGAGGTTATATCATTGATGGCTACATATTGGTGTCTGTCACTAAGATAGGATCGGATATAGTTCAGGTCAAGGCCACGGATTCCATAATGGTGGAATTTAAGTAAGAGGTAGTTATGGTTAACAGTATCAAAAGCCGTTCTCAGGTCAATGGGAATCGGAATGGGAATCGTACAATCGGAAACTCACTTTTGTCAAGGGCTGAGTAGATTAAGTCAAGCAGACTAACAATTGCATCATTGGTACTCTTTTGAGAGCAGAAGCCAAACTGGCAGGGACTTAGTATATTGAATTTTACGAGATAAGAGTAGAGCTTCTTGTAAATAATTTTTTCAAATATTTTTGATAATACAGGTAGATTTGATATGGGTCTGTAATTATTTATGTCTGCCGTGTTACCTCCTATATGAACTGGCGTTACTCATGTTTTTTTTAAGGATATCAGGGAAGGTATGACACTCTAAAGATTTATTGAAAAACAAAGCTATGGGTGGTGCAAGGGCATGGTAGGCAATCTTGTATACCATCGATGGTATTTCACTAATGTTCCCAGCTTTGGTTTTTAGTGAGTGAATGATGGACACAACATCTGTAGGGCTGATCGGTGAAAGTAGAAGAGAGTTTGGATAGCTGCCTGAAAGATATGTGGTAACATGTGTCTGAGTCAGTGGGATTTTTCGGGCAAGGTTTCACCAATCGATGAAAAGAAGCTATTAAATTCAGTTGTATAACCATCCTTGGAGATTTTTATCTTGTTATGTGAATGTTGTTTAGATCTAGGATGTTAGAGATGGCTCTCCATGTGCTTTTCATGTTGCCTTTTGCTTCTTTGAATCTATTCTCGTAATAGGAACGCTTTGTTCTTCTTATTATACTGGTAAGCACTGACGAGTACCTCTTAACTACTTCCTTTGCAACAAGGCCAATCATAAATTTTTTCATATTCATGTTTATTGTCGATTGCTTTGAGTATGCCATTAGTGAGGCAGGGGTTATTTAACCTTTTGCCAGTTACTTGCTTGGTGAGGAGAGGACAATAAATATTGTAAAGGCTTAGAATTTTGGAAAGGAAGAGGCTAGTTAACGAATTTTTATCCTGTGTATTATTAAATTCAGATTCTCAGTTTATATTGTGGAGGGGATTTATGAGATTGCCTATGTCTGCTTCACTGTGTAACCTAAAGGTAATTTTCTTGTTAGCTGATGGTGCTTCGTCTCTTCGCTACACAAAAGGTTTATATTCAATAGTATGAAGAACATTTAAGAATCTCCAATTGGACTCTGCATCTCTATACAACTAGTTGACCATCTGCGTGGAGGGTGGTTCCCCCTGCTAAGGTTCGTGGTGACCTAGTGGTGGTGTTGAGAAAGGCTGCTCGCTCTGGGGGCTCCGTGCCCCCTTCCTCGCTCCCTGTTTCGTCAGCGGCGGTCTTGTCGACTCTTCCGTCTCAAGCCGTCTCTTCTGTATCTCCTGCGGTACCGGTGGAGGTGTTACCATCACGTCAACCGTCACGTTCTTCTCCTGTGCGTTCGGCGGCATGGCCGTCTCGGCGGCCTACGTACGCTTCTTTGGTGTCTTCTGCTTCCAAGGAGGGGGTGTTTCGTGGTCCCCCAGCCTCGTTATGCGTCTTGCGCCTGTGAACTTCGGAAGCAGCCGTTTCCGCCTGATTTGGTGGTTCCTGAGTTTATGCAGGCCCCACAGCAGGAGGGGGATCGACTCCCTACTGACATGGACTATTTGATTTGGGAGGCCTATAAGAAAAGGTATCCTTGGAATAAGTTCCCTGAGAAGTATACTCCTGGCTCTTGGAGTTAGTTTTCCCGGTTCCTGCGTGCTCCGGTGTTTGTTATGTATTATGTATTGCATATATGTTTTCTGTATTGCGATTATGCTGTCCTTTTGTTTCTATTGAGTATTTGTAATTTCCTTTAGTGTTGTATTTCTTATCATTTTGTCTTGGTGCCTCTCCGTGTGTGGTTACGGTGCCGGTAGACTTGTTCTGTATAAGTATGTTCTGGTGTTTGGGTTGTTGGGTGCGGGTTGGGGTACCGTGTGCTGTGTTGGGTGCGGGTTGGGGTACCGTGTGCTGTGTTGGGTGCGGGTTGGGGTACCGTGTGCTGTGTTGGGTGCGGGTTGGGGTACCGTGTGCTGTATTGGGTGCGGGTTGGGGTACCGTGTGCTGTGTTGGGTGCGGGTTGGGGTACCGTGTGCTGTGTTGGGTGCGGGTTGGGGTACCGTGTGCTGTGTTGGGTGCGGGTTGGGGTACCGTGTGCTGTGTTTGTATGTATTGTTGTTTTTGTGGTCGGCCCTTCAGGCCGGTGATTTGTGGTTGAATACCTTTATTCTTTTGTACTTTGTGAGTTTGTGATTTGTCATTTTGTGTTTTGTGCTCTGTTTTGTTCTAGTTTCCTTTTATTGATTTTATTGTATTTATTGTATATCTTTGCACGCTTGCATGTAAAAATAAAAATAAAAAAATAAATAAAAAGTTGACCATCTGCGTCGTTACAGTAACGTCTTATGAAATTGTTAAAATTAAATTTAAGACCACAGTTAGCTATACCTCGGTCTTTCCCTTCAGGAAGGCAGCCTTTTGAATGACTACCGGATTATTTTATTTATTCATACAATAGTTTTTACATTCTGGTGAAGCCACTAACACGAATAGTGTTTCGGGCAGGTCATTAATCTTAATTTTCCCTGGAATACAACCCGCTAAATCGTTTAACAACCAGGTACCCATTCTCTGCTGGGTAAACAGAAGCTATAGTTACGGATTGGTACTTAGTCCCCAGCCAGGATATGAACCCAGGTCATATGAAGCTCGCGATGCACTGGGGCGAGTGTGTTACCACTGTGGACATATTTTAAGCATACTTAAGGTATCAATCGGAAATTCATCATCCACAATCTGACAAATAACATTTTATACATAATGGTTACCCAACATAAGTTTTTATGTATTAAAATACCTTCAGGGTCAGCTTAGGGGTAAAGGTAAGAAAGGGTGGTAGCAAATTTATCCCTAAATAGTGACGGTTATGATCTCGCAGTTCAGTTCCTTAAGGATAATTGTGCTATTAAGAAAGAGTTGTTACACATTTTACAAATTGCTGGACTTACCCCTAACTGATCAAAACACTGACTTACTCAAAGCATTCAGATTGGAGTTTTTATCAACTAGAAGGAGCCAGCGGCCCAAGTGGACAGGTTTTCACCCTGTCTAGGTGTTTAATTTTTTAATATACCTTCGAATGCAGCACTGAACAGGCCTATGAGAATTAATTGGGGCTGCTGAATTTACAAGCCTTATTGCTAGTATGATGCCATACCACCCTACACAAGAAGTTTACATTTTATACTTGTGAGTGTGGCGAGGCGTCTTAGTGTGCACTCCTCCTTCTGTCTCTTCGCTTCACAAAAGGTTTATATTCAATAATATGATGAACCTTTAAGAATCTCCAATTGACCTCTGCATCTCTATACCACTAGTCGACCATCTGCGTCTCTACATAATAGATGACTCTCCGTCGCTACACAACTTTTTTTTTTTTTTACATGCAAGCATGCTTATAAGTACAATAAAAGCAAAAACAAAAACAACATAGAACAAAATTACAACAATATAAAGCACACACTTGCACATGAACAATGGAACAAAATCAAGATACACAAAAAAAAGACCAGCCGGAAGGGCCAACCAGAAAACAAACAAAATTTTATAAACAAAACACAACAGGTAATATAAACACAGCGGAAGACAATCAAAACGGAAACACCAGAACAAAATTTACTCAGAACACAGACGGCCTACCAGCACCTCAAACACAGACGGCCTACCAGCACCTCAAACACAGACGGCCTACCTGCACCTCAAACACAGACGGCCTACCAGCACCTCAAACACAGACGGCCTACCTGCACCTCAAACACAGACGGCCTACCAGCACCTCAAACACAGACGGCCTACCAGCACCTCAAACACAGACGGCCTACCAGCACCTCAAACACAGACGGCCTACCAGCACCTCAAACACAGACGGCCTACCAGCACCTCAAACACAGACGGCCTACCAGCACCTCAAACACAGACGGCCTACCTGCACCTCAAACACAGACGGCCTACCTGCACCTCAAACACAGACGGCCTACCAGCACCTCAAACACAGACGGCCTACCAGCACCTCAAACACAGACGGCCTACCTGCACCTCAAACACAGACGGCCTACCAGCACCTCAAACACAGACGGCCTACCAGCACCTCAAACACAGACGGCCTACCAGCACCTCAAACACAGACGGCCTACCAGCACCTCAAACACAGACGGCCTACCAGCACCTCAAACACAGACGGCCTACCAGCACCTCAAACACAGACGGCCTACCAGCACCTCAAACACAGACGGCCTACCAGCACCTCAAACACAGACGGCCTACCAGCACCTCAAACACAGACGGCCTACCAGCACCTCAAACACAGACGGCCTACCAGCACCTCAAACACAGACGGCCTACCTGCACCTCAAACACAGACGGCCTACCTGCACCTCAAACACAGACGGCCTACCAGCACCTCAAACACAGACGGCCTACCAGCACCTCAAACACAGACGGCCTACCTGCACCTCAAACACAGACGGCCTACCAGCACCTCAAACACAGACGGCCTACCAGCACCTCAAACACAGACGGCCTACCAGCACCTCAAACACAGACGGCCTACCAGCACCTCAAACACAGACGGCCTACCAGCACCTCAAACACAGACGGCCTACCAGCACCTCAAACACAGACGGCCTACCAGCACCTCAAACACAGACGGCCTACCAGCACCTCAAACACAGACGGCCTACCAGCACCTCAAACACAGACGGCCTACCAGCACCTCAAACACAGACGGCCTACCAGCACCTCAAACACAGACGGCCTACCAGCACCTCAAACACAGACGGCCTACCAGCACCTCAAACACAGACGGCCTACCAGCACCTCAAACACAGACGGCCTACCAGCACCTCAAACACAGACGGCCTACCAGCACCTCAAACACAGACGGCCTACCAGCACCTCAAACACAGACGGCCTACCAGCACCTCAAACACAGACGGCCTACCAGCACCTCAAACACAGACGGCCTACCAGCACCTCAAACACAGACGGCCTACCAGCACCTCAAACACAGACGGCCTACCAGCACCTCAAACACAGACGGCCTACCAGCACCTCAAACACAGACGGCCTACCAGCACCTCAAACACAGACGGCCTACCAGCACCTCAAACACAGACGGCCTACCAGCACCTCAAACACAGACGGCCTACCAGCACCTCAAACACAGACGGCCTACCAGCACCTCAAACACAGACGGCCTACCAGCACCTCAAACACAGACGGCCTACCAGCACCTCAAACACAGACGGCCTACCAGCACCTCAAACACAAACGGCCTACCAGCACCTCAAACACAGACGGCCTACCAGCACCTCAAACACAGACGGCCTACCAGCACCTCAAACACAGACGGCCTACCAGCACCTCAAACACAGACGGCCTACCAGCACCTCAAACACAGACGGCCTACCAGCACCTCAAACACAGACGGCCTACCAGCACCTCAAACACAGACGGCCTACCTGCACCTCAAACACAGACGGCCTACCAGCACCTCAAACACAGACGGCCTACCAGCACCTCAAACACAGACGGCCTACCTGCACCTCAAACACAGACGGCCTACCAGCACCTCAAACACAGACGGCCTACCTGCACCTCAAACACAGACGGCCTACCTGCACCTCAAACACAGACGGCCTACCAGCACCTCAAACACAGACGGCCTACCAGCACCTCAAACACAGACGGCCTACCTGCACCTCAAACACAGACGGCCTACCAGCACCTCAAACACAGACGGCCTACCAGCACCTCAAACACAGACGGCCTACCAGCACCTCAAACACAGACGGAGAGGCACCAACATAAAACGATCATAATAATAATAATAATAATTATAAAAACAAGAAAGGAAACATACTTTACATAACAAACTAAAGGAAAAACACAATGGCAAAACATAACAAAGAGCATAAACCGTGGCCGGAACCCGCCAACAGCCTCAAGGACTCGCAATATAACACAAACAAGCTCACAAACAACACCATAAAAACAGAGAACTACAAAAAAAAACAGAACATAAAAACATGACATCTACAACCAGACACACGGACGCACAGGAACCGCACACACACACACAAGAAATACAAAGAAACCCACAAAAACAACCCGGAGCACGCAGGAACCGGGAATCATAATCCGCCCCACCCAGACACACACACACACACCCTACCCGCACCTCACAACCATCCACACACACACACACCCTACCCGCACCTCACAACCATCCACACACACACACACCCTACCCGCACCTCACAACCATCCACACACACCCACCCTACCCGCACCTCACAACCATCCACACACACACACACCCTACCCGCACCTCACAACCATCCACACAAAAGGATTCACAATATACAAAGAAATCATGGTCGAGGAACACAGTGATCAAGAGGCAGGAGCATATTTCTCAGGGAACGAATCCCAAGGATACTTCCACTTACAAGCCTCCCAAATCAAATCTTCAAGGTCGGTACGGTTACTATTCTAATGCTGCCGTGGGGCCACCATAAATTCGTGGGGCCACCATATATATATATATATATATATATATATATATATATATATATATATATATATATATATATATATATATATATATATATATATATATATATATATATATATTATTAAATATGACCGAAAAAGTAAGATTAATAATTCTAACACGAATAATTCTAATTATATATATATATATATATATATATATATATATATATATATATATATATATATATATATATATATATATATATATATATATATATATATATATATATATATATATATATATATATATTAGTATATTTTGGTAGCAGTCTTTCCTGTAGACATATATTATTAAATATGACCGAAAAAGTAAGATTAATAATTCTAACACGAATTTTCTCAATCTTTCGTGCATTCCTTTTCACTGTTGGTGGTAATTCAAAAATCAATTCTCCAAAATTCATTTTTATTTCTAGTCTGACGCGACACTTGAGCGCGTTTCGTAAAACTTATTACATTTTCAAAGACTTTAGTTTACACATACACAACTAAATAGAACTTACACATCTCCGATTTGTTTATATCTACATTTGAGTGAGGTGGATGGGGTGAGGTGGTATTAATAGGGTATTAAATTCATCAACACAAGACAGAACACGAAACAATGGGTATTGAATGGAAGTGATTGTAGAAAGCCTATTGGTCCATATTTCTTGATGCTTCTATATTGGAGCGGAGTCTTGAGGTGGGTAGGATATAGTTGTGCATTAATTGGCTGTTGATTGCTGGTGTTGACTTTTTAATGTGTAGTGCCTCGCAAACGTCAAGCCGTCAGCTATCGCTGTATCTATCGATGATTTCTGTGTTGTTTACTAGGATTTCTCTGGCGTTGGTTTGGTTGTGGGAAGAGATTATATGTTCCTTAATGGAGCCCTGTTGCTTATGCATCGTTAAACGCCTAGAAAGAGATGTTGTTGTCTTGCCTATATACTGGGTTTTTTGGAGCTTACAGTCCCCAAGAGGGCATTTGAAGGCATAGACGACGTTGGTCTCTTTTAAAGCGTTCTGCTTTGTGTCTGGAGAGTTTCTCATGAGTAGGCTGGCCGTTTTTCTGGTTTTATAGTAAATCGTCAGTTGTATCCTCTGATTTTTGTCTGTAGGGATAATGTTTCTATTAACAATATCTTTCAGGACCCTTTCCTCCGTTTTATGAACTGTGGAAAAGAAGTTCCTGTAAAATAGTCTAATTGGGGGTATAGGTGTTGTGTTAGTTGTCTCTTCAGAGGTTGCATGGCGTTTCACTTTCCTTCTTATGATGTCTTCGACGAAACCATTGGAGAAGCCGTTGTTGACTAGGACCTGCCTTACCCTACAGAGTTCTTCGTCGACTTGCTTCCATTCTGAGCTGTGGCTGAGAGCACGGTCGACATATGCGTTAACAACACTCCTCTTGTACCTGTCTGGGCAGTCGCTGTTGGCATTTAGGCACATTCCTATGTTCGTTTCCTTAGTGTAGACTGCAGTGTGGAAATCTCCGCTCTTTTCCATGACTGTTACATCTAGAAAGGGCAGCTTCCCATCCTTTTCCATCTCGTAAGTGAAACGCAGCACGGAACTCTGCTCAAACGCCTCCTTCAGCTCCTGCAGATGTCTGACATCAGGTACCTGCGTAAAAATGTCGTCAACATACCTGCAGTATATGGCCGGTTTCAAGTTCATGTCGACTAAGACTTTTTGCTCGATGGTACCCATGTAGAAGTTTGCAAACAGGACACCTAGGGGAGAACCCATGGCGACCCCATCTACTTGCTTATACATGTGCCCATCCGGGCTCAAGAAGGGTGCCTCTTTAGTACAAGCTTGAAGTAGTTTCCTTAGAATATTCTCTGGAGGACCTATGGCAATTCCACGACCAAGAGATGGCTTCCTGAACCTTGCAGGAATTAACCTCACTGAGGACCAAGTCACTCTCCTAAATCTGGGCATAAACTGTCATGTTATGTCCAGACCGAGTGAGATGGCCCGGAAAGTGGACTTGGAAATTCTGTTGGACGACATATTCGACCTCGAGACACAAAAGAAGGTCACTACCAAAGATACCTTACAAGCAGAACTTATTGCGGAAGGAGGAAAGAATCGAGGCAATTACAGAAGCACCATACTGTCCCCCGAGCTCAAAGCGGCAGCTAAAAGCCTTCATGAGAACAAGGAGATAGTTGTCAGGAGAGGTAACAAGTCGCCAATATATGTCATTCTTAAAAAAGACGAATATCTGGCGAAAATGAACCTCATACTCTCTGACCAAACTAAATTCCAAAGGGCAACGAAGGACACTACAGCCGAATTGAAAGCAAAGGTCAACAAACTGATTGAAACTGTGAACGCCAAGAAATCCGGACTCCACCTGCCAAAGATTATTGGGGAATATAATCCTGGATATGCGTATGGAAATGTCA